>NC_084550.2:47745000-47810000 GCF_033978685.3 Nerophis lumbriciformis | reverse complement strand
TCAGAAAACCAACACATTTAGCTGAACTGCACCAATTTTGTCAAGAGGAGTGGTCAAACATTCAACCAGAAGCTTGTGGATGGCTACCAAATGTGCCTTATTGCAGTGAAACTTGCCAAGGGACATGCAAACAAATATTAACATTGCTGTATGTATACTTTTGACCCAGCAGATTTGGTCACATTTTCAGTGGACCCATAATAAATTTATAAAAGAACCAAACTTCATGAATGTTTTTTGTGACCAACAAGTATGTGCTCCAATCACTCTATCACAAAAAAATAAGAGTTGCAGAAATTATTGGAAACTCAGGACAGCCACGACGTTCTTTACAAGTGTATGTAAACTTTTGATCGCGACTGTACATACATACATACATCCACTTGTCGATGTTGTTCCAAAACAGAAAGGTTTAACTAGACTTTTCAAGCTTTGGTTTCTCCTTGGAATAATTGGCATTATTCCTGCTGGCCAAAGACTTAACTGTATTTATTTACTGAGTAGACGTCAATTAACACTTCCTGTCTCTCATGTAATGTGTACAGTGTGGAGAATCAGTACTAAACTGGATGTTCCGTACTAAAATAAATCTAATTATGAGTGCATGTACTGATACACCCGTACCCTGCAGACTTGAATCCTGGTGTTTTAGGCAAATATAGCATCTATAACCCCATATAATATTTCTCCATGTGCATTTCCTTGTAGATTAATAAGGTGGACAAGGCGGTGGCAGCGGCCCACACATTTTTTCAAGCCAACAAAGACCACATGGAGATGAGACAGAACCTGGACTACTACAGCATGATGCCGGGCGTACAGGAAGAAGACTTTAAAGATCTCGAAGCCAGGCCACATATGGTATGAACAAACATTTTATCTTGTCAGAACACCCAAGAACTTGCGGTATTGTTTCTGTCAGGCAAAGTTCCTGCTGGGGAAGAAATACTACAGCGACAACTCTTTCCAACCGGCAGCCGAAGTATTTGAGGGGGCGGTCGATGAGTACTGGACTGCCGATAAGGAGTGCAGAGTACTTTGTGAGGGACCATATAACTATGATGGCTACAGTTACATGGAGTACAGTGCTGACCTCTACCAGACTATAACAGGTAACACTGCTCTTCAGTCAAATAAGCACAGTGATACTTTCTATAGTCTTGTCATGTACTTTGTGTATCAGACCATTACCTGCAGGTGCTGAACTGCAAGCAACGCTGCTCTGTGGACCTCGCCTTGGCTTCTGGAAATGACAAACCTTTTGACAACTTCCTGCCCTCTCACTTTAACTATCTACAGTTTTCATACTACAACAGTGAGTACTACAATACTTCTTCAGCATGTACATGAGCATCACTTTGACTATCTGCAGTATTTGTACAGCAACAGGGAGTATTACCACTACACAATCCCTCCAGGATTTCACGATGTTGCAATTGCACCAATTTTATGCATCTGTCAATTATCTACAGCAAGGGTGTCCAAACTTCGGCCTACCGGCGTCTTTAGTGAGACGTCATAAGTTTTAACAAATCTGGCCCCGCAGAGTGTTTCCAAATTAATTTCAAATATCTCCCAATCTCACTGCTGCAACTTTTTTGTCAACGACCATGGTTTTGAAGAGATTATAGCACAACATTTACTTATATGACCCAGTCCAAACAACCTTCCCTACTCATGGCGCAAAAATAAAATGCAACTAACACAAAAAGTCATGGTCACACATAACACAACCTGCTCACTGAATTTTGTGGCTATTGTAAAAAATGTCAAAACACCATTAAAAAAATCTAAATTGCACCCATTTATATCCATTATGAGAAAAATGCAGAACACCCTCTCCTGACATTGATTACAAAACTTTAAGGAGGTCATCATGGAAGTAAACAAGGTAGGAGTCAAACTTGCACATAGTCTTAATTTTCAATTATAAATATTATTTTTTTCAAATTCATTATATTAATATAATATGCATATATGTGCTAATGTCGGAACCAATTTCCTCAGCGTATCAGCATATTGAGAAGGAAATAGGTACTGACACTACTCATACCCACAGGTTTTATTTGTCGAAAATATATTTTGCCCTGTCAGTTCGAATACACATTGACATACAAGCTAACAAGCATATATTTCCCCCTTTAGCCTATATGCCGATGTGTCATTGACCAGGCTAGCATGCTAAGCATTACACTAGGAGCTAAGCACCATCACACTAAGCATTCGTTGCACGAACATACTAGCTTTGTTAGAGAAGATCACAGACTGTATTGGACAATATAGTTTACATACCAAATGCCCATTTCCATTTATTACAAGTAATAAGAAAACGTAAATGCCTGACTCACCTATCAAGGAGGAAATTAGCAAGTTTGGCGTCAGATGAAATCTTCTCCGCCTTCAATCGTCTCCATCTTTCAAAGGCATCCCCGATACAAATCATTTTTGTTCCTGGCTTTGTTATAAATAAGTTGAGAATCGTAACGACGCCTTTTAGATTTACTAAGGTCTGACATGTTTAGTAACTTTACCAGTGGCAGTAACTAGATGAAGATGGTGGTGCGTAACTGGCAACCTGGATGTGACACACTCACAGACTTTCTAATTGGTCAAACGGTGGAGGGCGGGGCATCGAAATTAAAACAATAACAATATTCGGGGCTTTAAATCTAATTTTGAAAGGAGCATATCCCGGCTGAACTACCATTATCAGTTATAAAGGTCTTAAAAAATAACATGATTTATTAATGCCTTTTGAGATATCAGGGCCATTTAATGATGACTTGACATGAAATTATTCATATGGCTCCTTTAAGGGTTGCTCCACCCAAAGTGTGCATCTAGGATGAAGGCGTGCATTGACAGACTTACTGTAAGTCGATGGGAAGAATGCCGTGCAGTCAGAATTGGCGTTGTTGTGCACCTTTTTTCACTTAAGCAGATGGGAGAATAGGGCCCTAAGTGAGACGGCTGTAAACTTAGCTGGTTGTTGACTCACCCCACTCTGTGGGAGAGGGTTAAAAACGATTCAACTGCAAGGTTCCTCTAACTCCTCCAAAACAAATAGTCGACTATTCTAAGACACCCCATCCATGAAAAATGCCATCTTTGAGGTCCAAGGCTCAATGTTTATCAAAAACATAAAATGCTCAAAGATGTCAACACGATGGTAAAGAAAAACAACATTTTCAGTGTTATTTCTTAAAAAATTATTTTAGCACCTAAATGGGCCCTATAATGCAAAACCAACTTTTCTTACCGCCATACTTGCACCAAACGAGCCGTTTGGAATTTGCCCCTCATGTAACATTTTTCCCAGGTGTGACATCAGCGGATTATCCATATATGGTATATATTTACCCAAAGTGCTTTGCAGGCCGTTCAAGCTCCTTCTTTTTTGCCATCATCTTGTTGTGGGGCAGACTGGCTCATACATGCACATGCATCCTCCACTGTTGCCATTTCAAATAAAAAGTAGCGTATAGTTCAAACTTCATCTGTCAGTAGACTTGCTATGGAAGAGGAATAAATTGGCCGTGGAGAAGACGCTGTCGAAGTGGAGGCATGCAAATAAGACCACCCACAAAACGGCGCATCCTGAAGAGACGGTCAGAAAGCAGCTTGAGTCTGTAAGACATAATCTATGCAAAACTTTGACTGAAGAACCACCATTATATGTAATGTGGACCCCAAAGAAGTGTTTTAAATGTAGAAAACCCAAAACCAGTGAAGTTGGCACGTTGTATAATTCGTAAATAAAAACAGAATACAATGATTTGCAAATCTTTTTCAACTTATATACAATTGAATAGACTGCAAAGACAAGATATTTAATGTTCAAACTGAGAAACATATTTTTTTTTGCAAATAATCATTAACTTAGAATTTAATGGCAGCAACACATTGCAAAAAAGTTGGCACAGGGGCATTTTTACCACTGTGTTACATGGCCTTTCCTTTTAACAACACTCAGTAAATGTTTGGGAACTGAGGAGACCAATTTTTGAAGCTTTTCAGTTGAAATTCTTTCCCATTCTTGCTTGATGTACAGCTTAAGTTGTTCAACACTCCGGGGTCTCCGTTGTGGTATTTTAGGCTTCATATTGCGCCACACTTTTTTAATGGGAGACAGGTCTGGACTACAGGCAGGCCAGTCTAGTACCCACACTCTTTTACTACGAAGCCACGCTGTTGTAACACGTGGCTTGGCATTGTCTTGCTGAAATAAGCAGGGGTGTCCATGATAACGTTGCTTGGATGGCAACATATGTTGCTCCAAAACCTGTATGTACCTTTTAGCATTAATGGTGCCTTCACAGATGTGTAAGTTACCCATGTCTTGGGCCCTAATACACCCCCATACACATGCTGGCTTTTAAACTTTGTGCCTATAACAATCCGGATGTTTTTTTTCCTCTTTGTTCCGGAGGACACGAAGTCCACAGTTTCCAAAAACAATTTGAAATGTGGACTCGCCAGACCACAGAACACTTTTCCACTTTGCATCAGTCCATCTTAGATGAGCCGGCGGCGTTTCTGGGTGTTGTTGATAAATGGCATTTGCTTTGCATAGTACAGTTTTAACTTGCACTTACAGATGTAGCGACAAACTCTTTTTTGAAACATGTTGCGACTTGCAGGCATCAAATTCCAAATGAGCTAGTATTTGCAAAAAATAAAGTTTTCCAGTTCAAACGTTAAGTATCTTGTCTTTGCAGTCTATTCAAATGAATATAGGTTGAAAAGGATTTGCAAATCATTGCATTCTGTTTTTATTTACCATTTACACAACATGGCAACTTCACTGGTTTTGGGTTTTGTAGAAAAGAATCATAAAATTACCCATTTAACACGTTGTGTCATCAACTCCTTGAAAAATGTATTTATTTTCAAAACTCCCCTATGTTAAGTTTGAGAGTCTGTTTTTCCTGTAAGACTGCTGACCAGTCTAGGGGTTACCACTCTCATCCAAAGTCAACTGGGATAGAATTCAGCTCATTATGAGCCCACTGAAGACGAGCAGTGTGGATGGACGAGGTATTCCAAAGTGCTTCAGGTTTGTTTTTGTGTCTAGGTGAAAGGTATGAGCTGGCCATAGAGTGTGCTAAGACCTACTTGCTCTTCCACCCGGATGATGAAGTGATGAAGCAGAATCTCGACTATTATTCAGCCGTACTGGGAGTGGACAAGGCAGAAGTCATATCAGCAAGACAGGTACTTTCCGTCGAACTCACAATTAAGACCATATAGAAACCCTTCTTAACTTTTTATTCAAGGGGGATAAAATGGAATACTTAGGAGTAGAGATGTCCGATAATGGCTTTTTTGCCGATATCCGATATTCTGATATTGTCCAACTCTTAATTACCGATCCCGATATCAACTGATACCGATATATACAGTCGTGGAATTAACACATTATTATGCCTAATTTTGTTGTGATGCCCCGCTGGATGCATTAAACCAGGGGTGCTCACACATTTTCTGCAGGCGAGCTACTTTTCAATTGATCAAGTCGTGGGGATCTACCTCATTCATATATATAATTTATATTTACTTATTTATTAAATATATGTTTTTGTTAACAAGTTAAAGGTGTTTAATGATAATACAAGCATGTTTAACACATATAGTTAATATTGTTAATAAATTAAACGTGTTTAATGAAAATACAAGTATGTTTAATACATATAGTTAATATTGTTAACAAGTTAAAGGTGTTTAATGATAATACAAGCATGTTTAACACATATAGTTAATATTGTTAATAAGTTAAAGGTGTTTAAAGATAATGCAAGCATGTTTAACACATATAGTTAATATTGTTAACAAGTT
Source organism: Nerophis lumbriciformis (assembly GCF_033978685.3). Taxonomy (NCBI): domain Eukaryota; kingdom Metazoa; phylum Chordata; class Actinopteri; order Syngnathiformes; family Syngnathidae; genus Nerophis; species Nerophis lumbriciformis. The sequence goes on along the minus strand of NC_084550.2, from coordinate 47,804,165 downwards.
AAAGATGTTTAATGATAATGCAAGCATGTTTAACACATATAGTTAATATTGTTAATAAATTAAAGGTGTTTAATGATAATACAAGCATGTTTAACACTTATAGTTAATATTGGTAATAAGTTAAAGGTGTTTAAAGATAATACAAGCATGTTTAACACATATAGTTAATATTGTTAACAACTTAAAGGTGGTTAAAGATGATACAAGCATGTGTAACACATATAGTTAATATTGTTAACAAGTTAAAGGTGGTTAAAGATAATACAAGCATGTTTAACACATATAGTTAATATTGTTAATAAGTTATAGGTGTTTAAATATAATGCAAGCATGTTTAACACATATAGTTAATATTGTTAACAAGTTAAAGGAGTTTAAAGATAATACAAGCATGTTTAACACATATAGTGTCATGTCTGTGTAATCATGTTTTGTTTTAAGTCATGTTTTGTTTAGTTTCTGGCTTTTCACTCCCTTGTCTTGTTTGCATGATTACCCATTAGTTTCACCTGTTCCACGTTTGGACTCATTGTGCACTCTTGTTTGTCACCATAGCAACCATTAGTTTTCACTTGTCACGTCACGCACCTGTTTCACGTTTTGAGTCACGCACCTGTTTTCGTTAATCATGTCTGTTATTTAAGCTTTTCATTTTCTGTTGTTCGTCCTGACGACCTCACCACATTTATGCTCTGTCCATGCCTGATACTTCTTTCCATGTCCATTCTTCATGCAACTATTTTTGTCCAAGCCAAGTAAGTTTTTGTTCCATGTTTATAGTCTTTTTGGTTTCATAGTTTGTTCTCCGCCATTGTGCTTGTTTTTCGTTTGTACTTGTTTGCTATAGTCTTTTGGTTTCATAGTTTATTCTCCGCCACTGTGCGCGCTTTTCGTTTGCACTTTTTTTTGATATAATAAATAAATCATGTACCTTCATTCCCGTCTCGCCCGAGCCAACTTTCCGTTGCATCCCGGAAAAGCACACACCCAAGATCAAGTCTTGACAGTAGGTCGTCAGCAGACCCGCTTTTCCGCAAGTCAGTTGGCCGAGTTGGACAATGTGGATGAGGCTTCTTGGACGGTCCTGTGCGCGATGGAGGAGGAAACGCGGCGCTACTCCTCCATGGAGTATAGAGACTTCATTAGGTCCCAGGACGACACAGCGTCACCTCAGCCACGGAAGCGCCGCCAAAGACGAAGGACATCAGGAAGAACTTCCGCGAGCCTGCAGGAAACGCCGCTCCCACATGCCCCTCCCCCTCCGGGCGGAAGCAAGCAGCAGCCAGCCCGGCTTCGCCCTGATGACGTCAAAAACCAGGATTTTTTTTTTCTGAATTCTTTTTCTTTTGATTCCCCGCCCCCCAGGACTCAAGTCACGCCCAAGTCACAAAAAAAAATTTTTTCACCCACAATATCACAGGTAGAAAATAGACATTTTGGACAATTTAAAGGGGACGTTTCTGCCTTCCCCCGCCCACCCCTAGAGAGAGTTCCAGACCGCAAAGAGCGCGTCTGGTATCCGCCCCTTGAGGGGGGGGCTGGGGTCGGGAGCTGTGTAGGTGGGGTGGCTCTGCATCACCATGTCAAGCCACAGCCTCCAGCACGGCCGCCACCACCAGTCTTCCGACCTGTCAAGCCACAGCCTCCAGCACGACCGCCCTCACCAGTCTTCCGACCCGTCAAGCCACAGCCTCCACCACGACCGCCCTCACCAGTCTTCCGACCTGCCAAGCCGCAACCCCCAGCTAGGCCACCTCCACCTGCTCCAAGGCTAGCACCACGGCTAGCTGCTCCAAGGCTAGCACCTGTCGCTGCTCCAAGGCTAGCACCTGTCGCTGCTCCAAGGCTAGCACCTGTCGCTGCTCCAAGGCTAGCACCTGTCGCTGCTCCAAGGCTAGCACCTGTAGCTGCTCCACGGCTAGCACCTGTAGCTGCTCCACGGCTAGCACCAGACCCTCCACACCAAGACCCTCCACGCCAAGTCCAAGACCAAGACCCTCCACGCCAAGTCCAAGACCAAGACCCTCCACGCCAAGTCCAAGACCAAGACCCTCCACGCCAAGTCCAAGACCATGACCCTCCACGCCAAGTCCAAGACCAAGACCCTCCACGCCAAGACCAAGACCCTCCACGCCAAGTCCAAGACCAAGACCCTCCACGCCAAGACCAAGACCAAGACCCTCCACGCCAAGACCAAGACCCTCCACGCCAAGCTCCGGTACCAGCTCCACGACGCCAAGCTCCGGTACCAGCTCCACGACGCCAAGCTCCGGTACCAGCTCAACGACGCCAAGCGCCGCCAGTCGCAGCTCAACGACGCCAGACGCCGCCAGTCGCAGCTCAACGACGCCAAGCGCCGCCAGTCGCAGCTCAACGACGCCAAGCGCCGCCAGTCGCAGCTCAACGACGCCAAGCGCCGCCAGTCGCAGCTCAACGACGCCAAGCGCCGCCAGTCGCAGCTCAACGACGCCAAGCGCCGCCAGTCGCAGCTCAACGACGCCAAGCGCCGCCAGTCGCAGCTCAACGACGCCAAGTGCCGCCAGTCGCAGCTCAACGACGCCAAGTGCCGCCAGTCGCAGCTCAACGACGCCAAGTGCCGCCAGTCGCAGCTCAACGACGCCAAGTGCCGCCAGTCGCAGCTCAACGACGCCAAGTGCCGCCATGCCAAGACCAAGACCCGCCATGCCAAGACCAAGACCAAGACCCGCCATGCCAAGACCAAGACCAAGACCCGCCATGTCAAGACCAAGACCAAGACCAAGACCCGCCATGCCAAGACCAAGACCCGCCATGCCAAGACCAAGACCCACCATACCAAGACCAAGACCCGCCATGCCAAGACCAAGACCCGCCATGCCAAGACCAAGACCAAGACCCACGCCGAGCTTCGCCGCCTGACGCGCCACGCCGAGCTTCGCCGCCTGACTCACCACGCCAAGCCACGTCCGCCACGATGACGACGCGCCTCCCTCCTCGTCGGCCACGGATATGGCCGCTACCTGGTCGCCCGCCACGCCAAGTGCGCCCACCTCCCAGTCGGCCACGAATGTGGCCATTCCCTGGGCGCCCGCCTCGCCTGCTGCAGCGGCGTTCCACTCGCCGCCGCCACCTAACTCTGCCCCGGTGGATACGGGGACACGTGGTCTGGCGACCCACCGCCATGTCCCCCTCCCGCCCTCCCATGACTCTTGTTAATTTTTTTATGGACATCTGGTATCTGTCCTTAAGGGAGGGGCTCTGTCATGTCTGTGTAATCATGTTTTGTTTTAAGTCATGTTTTGTTTAGTTTCTGGCTTTTCACTCCCTTGTCTTGTTTGCATGATTACCCATTAGTTTCACCTGTTCCACGTTTGGACTCATTGTGCACTCTTGTTTGTCACCATAGCAACCATTAGTTTTCACCTGTCACGTCACGCACCTGTTTCACGTTTTGAGTCACGCACCTGTTTTCGTTAATCATGTCTGTTATTTAAGCTTTTCATTTTCTGTTGTTCGTCCTGACGACCTCACCACATTTATGCTCTGTCCATGCCTGATACTTCTTTCCATGTCCATTCTTCATGCAACTATTTTTGTCCAAGCCAAGTAAGTTTTTGTTCCATGTTTATAGTCTTTTTGGTTTCATAGTTTGTTCTCCGCCATTGTGCGTGTTTTTTCGTTTGTACTTGTTTGCTATAGTCTTTTGGTTTCATAGTTTATTCTCCGCCACTGTGCGCGCTTTTCGTTTGCACTTTTTTTTGATATAATAAATAAATCATGTACCTTCATTCCCGTCTCGCTCGAGCCAACTTTCCGTTGCAAAAGCACACACCCAAGATCAAGTCTTGACATATAGTTAATATTGTTAACAAGTTAAAGGTGTTTAATGATAATACAAGCATGTTTAACACATATAGTTAATATTGTTAACAAGTTAAAGGTGTTTAATGATAATACAAGCATGTTTAACACATATAGTTAATATTGTTAACAAGTTAAAGGTGTTTAAAGATAATACAAGCATGTTTAACACATATAGTTAATATTGTTAACAAGTTAAAGGTGTTTAATGATAATACAAGCATGTTTAACACATATAGTTAATATTGTTAACAAGTTAAAGGTGTTTAAAGATAATACAAGCATGTTTAACACATATAGTTAATATTGTTAATAAGTTAAAAGTGTTTAAAGATAATACAAGCATGTTTAACACATATAGATTCCTTTCTTTCATGAAGACAAGAATATAAGTTGGTGTATCACCTGATTCTGATGACTTGCATTGATTGGAATCAGACAGTGGTGCTGATAACGTCCGCATTTTCGAATGGAGGAGAAAAAAAGGTATCGGTATCGTTTTTTTTATTATCGGTATCGTGTTTTTTTTTTTTTGTTTTTTTTTTTTAGTTAAATCAACATAAAAACACAAGATACACTTACAATAGTGCACCAACCCAAAAAACCGCCCTCCCCCATTCACACTCATTCACACTAAAGGGTTGTTTCTTTCTGTTATTAATATTCTGGTTCCTACATTATATATCAATATACATCAATACAGTCTGCAAGGGATACAGTCCGTAAGCACACATGATTGTGCGTGCTGCTGGTCCACTAATAGTACTTTAACAGTTAATTTTACTATCCATCCATTTTCTACCGCTTATTCCCTTTGGGGTCGCGGGGGGCGCTGGAGCCTATCTCAGCTACAATCGGGCGGAAGGCGGCGTACACCCTGGACAAGTCGCCACCTCATCGCAGGGCCAACACAGATAGACAGACAACATTCACACTCACATTCACACACTAGGGCCAATTTAGTGTTGCCAATCAACTTAGTTTTTGGAGGTGGGAGGAAGCCGGAGTACCCGGAGGGAACCCACGCAGTCACGGGGAGAACATAATTTTAATTAATTACTAGTTTCTCTGTAACTGTTTTTATATTGTTTTACTTTCTGTTGTATTCAAGAAAATGTTTTTAATTTATTTATCTTATTTTATTAATTTTTTTAAAAAGTACCTTATCTTCACCATACCTGGTTGTCCAAATTAGGCATAATAATGTGTTAATTCCACGACTGCATACATCGGTTGATATCGGTATCGATAATTAAAGAGTTGGACAATATCGGAATATCGGATATTGGCAAAAAGCCATTATCGGACATCCCTAGTATATATATATATATATATTTGGCGCAGTGGTAGAGTGGCCGTGCGCAACCCGAGGGTCCCTGGTTCAATCCCCACCTAGTACCAACCTCGTCATGTCCGTTGTGTCCTGAGCAAGACACTTCACCCTTGCTCCTGATGGGTGCTGGTTAGCGCCTTGCATGGCAGCTCCCTCCATCAGTGTGTGAATGTGTGTGTGAATGGGTAAATGTGGAAGTAGTGTCAAAGCGCTTTGAGTACCTTGAAGGTAGAAAAGCGCTATACAAGTACAACCCATTTATCATTTATCATTTATATATATATATATATATATATATATATATATATATATATATATATATATATATATATATATATATATATATATGTGTGTGTGTGTATTTATATATATGTATATGTGTGTATATATATATATATGTGTGTGTGTGTGTGTGTGTGTATATATATATATATATATATACACACATAGATAGATAAATATACCGGCCCCCAGACCAATTTGTTTCTCTAAATGTGGCCCCAGAGTTAAAATAATTGCCCAGGCCTGGTCTAAAGTCTGTAGCATTCTCTCAAAATGGTCGCTTTCCACATATGTTTATGACCATCTTGCTGCACAGCCTTGACGGTGATCAAAACCAAAAGTTAACTTGGTGTATGTCTTCAGCAAAGGCACATAGGCACATTCTTGTCCACGCTCACTCTCCGCACCTGGCACATCCTAACACCATTAAAACACTGTCTGTGAGTTCAGATAGATACAAAACAGGGTGAAAGCATTGTTTTTATCTTCTTTGAGCAAAACCAAGGCCTAAGTTAGTCACTTCTAAGGCTTCCATTTTGCTCAAAGGTGGGAAAATATTGCCCCAACACAGTGTACTTGTGATGTTGCCATCAGAAACAAGAATTGTCATCCAAAGTTATTTGTAGTGATTTCAACCATCCATGTTTTTATTCAGATTGTCAAAGCGTATATTGCGCACTCCCTACTGGAGAAAGAACTGCTGTACTTTGGACACGAAGCCTTCGGAATAACTTTTGTGGATCCTGTGAGTATCTCAAGACTCAATATTTCATTTAGTATGTGTTCCCAATTCAATGAATGTAAATGTTTCTATTCAGGACACATGGACTCCAGAAGAGATCATGCCTTCAAAATTGAGAGATAAACAAAAGTAAGAATTGAGGAGCACATTTGAGGCGTTTCCTTAACAAAGTTATTCAACACTTCCACGTTTCTCAGGGCTGAACGAGAGACGGCAGCGAGGATTACAGAAGAAATAGGAAACCTGATGAGGGAGATCGAGACCCTGGTTGAAGAGAAGAAAAAGGACTCCACAGATGTAGCAAACATAATAGTAGCGCAAGACAGTAAGTGTTTTGCAAGCACATTTTTATTCTACAAGAAATATGTGGTTACTGTTGAACGAGGCAGCACATTATTACAAATATGACTAAAGCTGGTGTCAGCTTGACTGAACATGGCTCAGGTGGTAGAGTGGTTGTCTCCCAGCCTGAAGGTTGCGGTTTCGATCCTCAGTCCCCCTTTGACCATGTCGAAGTATCCTTGAGCAAGATACTGAACCCCCAGTTGCTCCTGATCAGTAGGTACAAACCCCAAAACCAGTGAAGTTGGCACGTTGTGTAAATCGTAAGTAGAAACAAAATACAAGATTTGCACATCCTTTTCAACTTATATTCAATTGAATAGACTGCAAAGATAAGATACTTAAAGGAAAACTTTATTTTTTGCAAATATTAGCTCATTTGGAATTTGATGCCTGCAACATGTTTCAAAAAAGCTGGCTCAAGTGGCAAAAAAAGACATGCTTATCAAACACTTATTCGGAACATCCCACAGGTGAACAGGCTAGTTGGGAACAGGTGGGTGCCATGATTGGGTAAAAAAGCAGCTTCCATGAAATGCTCAAGTCATTCACAAACAAGGATGGGGCGAGGGTCACCACTTTGTGAACAAATGCGTGAGTAAACTGTCGAACAGTTTAAGAACAACATTTCTCAACCAGCTATTGCAAGGAAATTAGGGATTTCACCATCTACGGTCTGTAATATCATCAAAAGGTTCAGAGTATCTGGAGAAATCATTGCACATAACGATGATATTACGGACCTTCGATCCCTCAGGCGGTACTGCGTCAAAAAGCGACATCAGTGTGTAAAGGATATCACCACATGGTCTCAGGAACACTTCAGAAAACCACTGTCAGTAACTACAGTTCGTCGTTACAGCTGTAAGCAAGTTAAACAAGTTAAAACTCTACTATGCAAAGCGAAAGCCATTTATCAACAACACCCAGAGACGCTTCCGGCTTCGCTGGGCCCGAGCTCATCTAAGATGGACTGATGCAAAGTGGGAAAGTGTTCTGTGGTCTGACGAGTCCACATTTCAAATTGTTTTTGGAAACTGTGGACGTTGTGTCCTCCGGACCAAAGATGAAAAGAACCATCTGGATTGTTAAAGGCGCAAAGTTAAAAAGCCATTATCTGTGATTGTATGGAGGTGTATTCGTGCCCAAGGCATGGGTAACTTACACACAGTGTTGGGACTAACGCGTTACAAAGTAACGTTAGTTTCGGCGGTAACTAGTAATCTAACGCGTTATTTTTTATATTCAGTAACTCAGTTACCGTTACTACATGATGCGTTACTGCGTTATTTTACGTTACTTTTTATCTAGTATAAAGTGTGTTTTATCGGAGCGCTGCTGTGTCATCGTTCTGATTCTTCTTGTGTCACAAGCCGGAGAAGAGAGACATGCGCTCTGTGTGTGTGTGTGTGTGAGTGTGGGGAGGGAGGGGAGGGGGGCGTGTCTGATCATGGCGGAGCCAGAAGTCGAGTTTGCTAACATGGAGATATTTTCACTACTTTTCTTTTGTCGAGCACAAAGAAAAGAACATTTTAGTTAAATGTAAATTGTGCTTTGGATCAAAGATCCCATCTACTGCCCAAAACAGCAATTCAAATCTGCTGAAACAAGCTACATAAGCAACATGCTTCGACGAAGCTAGTAAAGAGAGATAGAGACTCTGATGCCACTTCACCTCCACCACTTAAGGATTAAGTCTGCCTCTGCTCATCATTCACCGCTGAAGGTACACACTCTGTCAATCAATGTTCCCTCTAATTGTTCATGTGTGTGAGCAAACGCAAAAACTCCCTGAGCATTGAGTGGAGCCCATGTGAGCAACTTTAGACGTGCACACTGTGGCTACACCAGCAGCACACCTGTCCCAAACCTGACTAAATAACAAGTTCAATCTCCATCCATCCATCCATTTTCTACCGCTTGTCTCTTTCGGGGTCGCAGGAGCCTATCTCAGCTGCATTCGGGCGGAAGGCAGGGTACACCCTGGACAAGTCCCCCCCTCATCACAGGGCCAACGCAGATAGACAGACAACATTCTCTTATTATTATAATCAAATGACAGCAGTCATTTCCATTTCTAATATAAGTGTTTAGGCCCACTTACAATGACAATAACAACAAATATTGTTTTTCATGAACTGTGTACTTGTATTGTTTGTCTGGGTGGAGGTCCTGCTTTGGAAATAGTTTGTACCCCTTTCATTTAGTTCCCATTAAAACATTCACATGTTGCACAATGAGATGTAAGCAGGGGATCATGTGTACATTCCTGCAACTTCCTGTTTGTAAAAAATATATTTTTATTAGTATTTATTTAATATACTAACAGCATTTAATGATTAATATTTATAAATTAAGATTCCTAATAAATGACACTAGAATAAGCACACATTTGATTGGTAAATCATAGTGTAACGACCTGGAATTACACTTTATGTGTGGTGTTGGAGTTGTCCGACTTTTTGTGTGGCTGTAAACGCATCACTGGCTAAGTGCCATATGTGCAAGTGTTGGCACACGTGAGAAAGAGCGAGTGGCTGCTGTTGATTTAACAAAGTAGCTTTTGGTCTGGTTTGTACTGCAGAAAATGACCACTTTTGCTAGATATCATTTTTTTTTACTAATGTTTTGGTGATGTGTTTATGGCCGACAATAAAGAGTTTTGCTCAGTAAAGAAAATGCCTGGTTAGGCTTTGTGTATGTAGTGTGTGCCTTTCTTGGTTTACATCTATGCTGTTATTATGCTGTTTGTTACTTATGTACGTTATGTTGCAGCTATTTAAAATAGTTTTGTCAATTTGTTCTGGCCAGAAACAAATTGGCCTTTGTAACATATCTTTGTCTTTGTGTGTTGTATGTAGACCACATTGCTTAGCAGAGGTCAGTGATGCAAATGCATGTCAAGTTGATCAACCGATTGTATTATTCTCCAGTGCAATAACAGTACTGAAATGAAGGCTAAAAGGGCATTAATGGGAGCTTTAAAAAAAAGAAAAGAAAAAAAGAAGTAACTAAATAGTTACTTTTCACAGTAATGCATTACTTTTTGGTGTAAGTAACTGAGTTAGTAACTGAGTTACTTTTGAAATGAAGTAACTAGTAACTGTAACTAGTTACTGCTTTGCAGTAACTAACCCAACACTGCTTACACATCTGTGAAGGCACCATTAATGGTGAAAGGTACATACAGGTTTTGGAGCAACATATGTTACCATCCAAGCAACGTTATCATGGACGCCCCTGCTTATTTCAGCAAGACAATGCCAAGCCACGTGTTACAACAGCGTGGCTTCGTAGTAAAAGAGTGCGGGTACTAGACTGGCCTGCCTGTAGTCCAGACCTGTCTCCCATTGAAAATGTGTGGCACAATATGAAGCCTAAAATATGACAACGGAGACCCCGGACTGTTGAACAAATTAAGCTGTACATCAAGCAAGAATGGGAAAGAATTCCACCTGAAAAGCTTCAAAAATTGGTCTCCTCAGTTCCCAAACGTTTACTGAGTGTTGTTAAAAGGAAAGGCCATGTAACACAGTGGTAAAAATGCCCCTGTGCCAACTTTTTTGCAATGTGTTGCTGCCATTAAATTCTAAGTTAATGATTATTTGCAAAAAAATAATACGTTTCTCAGTTGGAACATTAAATATCTTGTCTTTGCAGTCTATTCAATTGAATATAAATGAAAGGATTTGCAAATCATTGTATTCTGTTTTTATTTACGAATTACTTTATAAATAAAGTTGATTTGATTTGATTTACACAACGTGCCAACTTCACTGGTTTTGGGTTTTGTAAATGCGTAATAGTGTCAAAGCGCTTGAGTACCTTTTTAAAGGTCGAAAATCCATTTACCATTTTGTCTCGTTGCTGCCTTGTAAGAAAGAAATATGTTGCATTCTCACATACCATTGCATACATGAAATAGAACAGAAACTGTCATGTCAATATTTATTTTACATTTGCAACAGCTGGACTTGTATTATTCCTAATTGCTATCATATTCTCATGTTCTGTCAAAGATGTTTCTCCTCCAGGAGGAAGTCTTCTATACGACAACATCAAGGTGACCATGACAGCCACACAGATGAATGGCTCTCAACGGGTCCTGCTGGACGGGGTAGTCACTGATGACGAGTGCAGGGACTTGCTACGTCTTTCTAATGTGAGTTGTTTGAAGAAATAACACTTTGAATGTTTTCATGTTTGGTAGATACTTGACTGATTGCAAAAATATTTAGTTTAAATATTGCGTTGATATTGTTAAACTGTCAATAGCACTCATCACAAATACATTTAAAAATGCACAGGTAATACATGTGATAGGTATATGCCGATCTCACTTATGCATGATCAGTATCGGAATCCCTATTTCCAGTGTTTAGGAAACAAAGCTGTTGCAAAACTGGATGTTTTTGTTGAATATTACAGGGTTCACTTTGACATATATCATTAAAAAGGAAGTCTAAGTCTAATGCCAACGAGCAGCGGGACGGCTTGTAACTCAAATTTATACTTGAAGCAGACCAAAAAGACGAGAGACAGCAAAATAATAAGTTAATATAGTAGTATATATCATACTTGCCAACCCTCCCGGATTTTCCGGGAGACTCCCGAAATTCAGCGCCTCTTCCGAAAACCTCCCGGGACAAATTTTCTCCCCCGAAAATCTCCCGAAATTCAGGCGCACCTGAGTGACGTGTCGACAGCCTGTTTTCACGTCCGCTTTCCCACAATACAAACAGTGTGCCTGCCCAATCACGTTATAACTGTCAAATGATCGAGGGCGAGTTCTTGGTTTCTTATGTGGGTTTATTGTTAGGCAGTTTCATTAACGTCCTCGCAGCGCGGCAACAACACACAACTACAGCAGTCATGTTTTCGTCTACCGTAAAGCAGTTCGTCTGTCGTAAACAGCAATGTTGTGACACTCTTAAACAGGACAATACTGCCATCTACTGTACATGCATATGTGACATTAACATCTACGGCTTTTAGAGAGTGCAGTGCACAACTGCGCACACAACAAGGAGACGAAGCAGAATGCATCATCAGAGAGGGTGTTCAGCATGGTTAGAAAAATAGTGACAGAGAATAGAACAAGGATGGACAATTCAACCCTTAACTTAACAATGAGTAGATGAGTGTTATGTGTGTGTATATGTGTAAATAAATGAACACTGAAATTCAAGTATTTCTCTTTTATATATATATATATATATATATATATATATATATATATATATATATATATATATATATATATATATATATATATAGCTAGAATTCACTGAAAGTCAAGTATTTCTTATATGTATATATATGAAATACTTGACTTGGTGAATTGTAGCTGTAAATATACACCTCCCCTCTTAACGACCCCCCCCCCCCCCCCCCCCCACCTCCCGAAATCGGAGGTCTCAAGGTTGGCAAGTATGGTATATATAGTTTTTCCAAAATAATTGTCATCCATTATTAGTTTCTCCTGTCATCATTTCAAGTTGATTGATGTGTGCATTTACTAGGCTGCTGCTGTCAAAGGTGATGGATACCGAGGAAGTCCTTCTCCCCACACCACCAGTGAAACGTTCCAGGGAGTCACGGTCCTAAAGGCTCTGAAGGTCTGTAGAATGTAAACTATTCATCAAATATTGAATACTGAAATATTAGACTTGCACTGAGCACCGCACCAGGGAGGGAAAAGAAGCAAATGTTGGCCGCTTGCATCCGCCATCTTGCTCTTTGGGTCTCTACCCAAAGCTTGGGACCGCAGGTGAGGGTAGGAACATAGATAGGCCGCTAAACTGAGAGCTTTGCCTTCTGGTTTTGTTCTCTCTTCACCACGGTGGTCCGGTACATCCCCCTGTCGATTTCAAGCTCTAGCTTTCCCCTCACTCGTGAACAAGATCAAGAGATACTTGAACTCCACCCAACTGAGGCAAGACGCCACACCCAACCCACAATGCTTCTTTTCTGGCTGAGAGCCATGGCCTCAGACTTGGGGGTGCTGAGTCACAGAAGCTTCCCCAGTATATGTTGAACGTCCCAGCTTCATGAGGCTGCCAGTGGGATGTGGGATGAGATCCTAAGGCCCCCAAACTGGGTTTCGTCAACACCTTAACTGTGTCGACAAATTCTGTCCATACCTAGGTGGAAGCCAACGTTTGCCGTGAACAGGCTGACTACCTCTGCTACCTCAGACACAGTGATAGGCGTGCCCGCATCCGTGTCCTCAGACTCTGCTTCCTCTACGGAAGGTGTGTCATTGGGTTTGAGAAGGACTTTGAAGTATTCCTTCTACTATCTGATTATATCCTTCATTTGAGGTGAGCAGGCCCTCAAAGCAAAAAGCTTTCTGAGGTGTCGGATGGTTTACAAAACCTCTTCAAAGCCGACTGAAAATTGTGCTCCATGGCCTCGCCGAACTCCTCCCACAGCCAAGTTTCTACCAATTAGCGTTCTTCAGCACAAAGACCACCCCTCTAAAGTTTCTGGATTTTATTTTTTTTCCCTGATACTTTTTTCAGGAAAAATGTAGGATCTTAGAATAGTTGTTTTTTTCTTGATAAGAGGGACAAGCGGTAGAAAATGGTTGGATGGATGGAATTATGGTTGAAAGGTAACCAGGCTTTTGAAAAGCCCAGATAAGTGAGAATAAGGCTTTAAAAGTGAAAATGTGGCAAGAGAAGCATTAAGTGGGGACCTACGATGATTTTTGCCTTTTCTGACTTATAGATGGAAGTTATATATTTTCTACACTATTTGATAGATATAATTAATTCTATCCCCACTATACCGGCCAAACTACTATGGAGGCAGTGTTGTTGCTCCCAGTCAAACACAAGAAGAGAGCAAGGCAACTCACAGGGATACAGAGATAGTAACGTTCGAGATTAAAAATTGCAATAATGCGTCAAAAACATAGGGCCTGATGTACTAAAGGTTTGCGTGTTTTAAAACATATGCAAACTTAAAATCAAATATAAAGCTGATCTACTTAATGTTTGCAGAGTGGATTGCGACTCTAAAGTGAGCAGAATAAGGGTGCAATTTATATATGCTGATTGTCAAAAAAACCCACAATACTGGGATGAGAAAATGCAAATATATTACATACACACAATGTGATTCATCAACACTCATCACTGTTCTAGGAGCACTATTTCGCGTTTTATTTAGCAAGTTTTAAAAGGATCCGCAAACCAACACGGTTCCACATACGGCTATTAGAGAGTTCTCGCGCTAAAAAGACAGACGATGAACATAGAATGTATCCGTTCTATGTGTACAAAAAAGTGGTGTCAATGTAGATGCGTGCACTGGACGACTGTTTGCCCATAAAAAGTGGTACATGTCTCCAGCTTGTTTGAAAACAGCAAAACGCCACAGGAGGATAGAATGAATGTGCAGTAAATGAGAGTGTATCTGTGGTGATTCCCCATATAGTACACACACAATCCTCATTTAAATGAGTGTCTCTGTGGTAATGCCCCATATAGTACACACAAAATCCTCCTTTAAATAAGGCTGTCTGCACCACTTTTCAATTGTACACGCAGTATTAGTAGATCGCACGTAACACGCCCACTAATAGTACACGCTATTTTGTAGATTGCACACGCTGTTTAGCGTGATCTATTATGATCTTAGTATATCAGGCCCATAATGCGCTAAATAATACTGTAATTGACTAATTACTAATGAATTAATAAAGTTCTCTGTAGCCCTGATGTCCTTTGGCAAGCTGTTCCATAGACGGGGGCCATAATAGTGGAACGATGCCATCCCATTACTGTGTGTCCTGACTTTTGTAATGATTAGGAGACAAGTGCTGGAGAATCTCAGTCCACGAGGGTTCAAAGGATAAAAGCTAAAAGCAAATCTGAAAGATAAGAAAGCCCAATACAATAAAAGCATTTTTAAATCATGAGAAGAACCTTAACATCGATCCTGAAACACACAGGGAGTCAATCCAGTGAGTTTAAAACTGGTGTAATGTGGGCCGGAGGTGCGACATGCAGTAACATAAAAGCAGCTCTTTTGTATGCAGGTCTGTATCAATTGGAGAAAGTGCAGGTGTACCTGGAGTGTTGTGACCGACAAATCTATATAATGTCAATGAAGTTAATTTGAACCTTTATTGAAAACAAAAATTGCAAGGATGTTTTTCTTCAAGACATATATTTTATCAAAAGATCAATTATGATACTTTTGGAGAGGGTTGGGCGTGGACGGTTTCAATCGCAATCCGGCAACACCACACACAAACATCTCAGACTTAGGAAAACAGGTAATAAATGTGCTTCATTCAAGCTTTTATAATATTGTCTTTATTGAAATCCTATGACTTTATGACAACACCCAAAACAAACCGTGACCTGTGTTGTCCATTCAACAGCTTGCACAGGAAGGAAAGGTTTCCCTGAAGGGTGCACGTTCGTTCTTCGACATTAGTGAGAAAGTGAGGAAGGTTTTGGCGTCATACTTTGGCTTGACTTCTCCGCTGTGCTTCTCCTACTCACACCTGGTGTGTCGATCTGCGATTGAAGGTAAGTACATGTAGTATGCTGGTTTGTACTGTCCTGTTCATACTGTATGTCATATTGTAATTGATAGGGTTTACACATTCAAAGATTCACCCTCTTGCCCCCATTAGTGCGGTCTTCTAGCCGGGCTGATATACAGTCGTGCTCATAAGTTTACATACCCTGGGATAATTTATGATTTCTTGGCCATTCTTCAGAGAATATGAATAATAACACAAAAACCTTTCTTCCACTCATGCTTAATGGTTGTGTGAAGCTATTTATTGGCAAACAACTGTGTTTACTCTTTTTAAATCAAGATGACAAAAGAAAGTACCCAATTGACCCTGATCAAAAGTTTACATACCCCAGTGACTTTGATCTGATAACATGCACAAAAGTTGACACAAACAGGTTTGAAAGGCTAATCAAGGTTCCAATCCTCACCTGTGTACTGTTTGTTTGTAATTAATGTGTGTGTATAAAAGGTCAGTGAGTTTCTGGGCTTCTAACAGACCATTGCATCTTTCATCTAGTGCTGCACAGATGTTTCTGGATTCCGAGTCATGGGGAAGGCAAAATAATTGTCAAAGTATCTGCGAGAAAAGGTAATAGAACTGTATAAAACAGGAAAGGGGTATAAAAAGATATCCAAGGAATTGAGAATGTCAATCAGCAGTGTTCAAACGCTGATTAAGAAGTAGAAAATGAGGGATTCAGGGAGACCAGCAAAGATTTCAGCCACAACTGCCAGGAAAATTGTTCGAGATGCAAAGAAAAATCTACAAATAACTTCCGCTGAAATACAGGACTCTCTGAAAAATTGTGGTGTGGCTGTTTCAAGATACACAATAAGGAGGCACTTGAAGAAAAATGGGCTGCATGGTTGAGTCGCCAGAAGAAAGCCATTTCTGCGCATATGTCACAAAGTATCCCGCTTACATTACACCAAACAGCACAGAGACAAGCCTCAAAACTTCTGGAACAAAGTAATTTGGAGTGATGAGACCAAAATTGACCTTTTTGGCCACTCGACCATGCAGCCCATTTTTCTTCAAGTGCCTCCTTATTGGGTATCTTGAAACAGCCACACCACAATTTTTCAGAGAGTCCTGCATTTCAGCTGAAGTTATTTGTGGATTTTTCTTTGCATCTCGAACAATTTT
Source organism: Nerophis lumbriciformis (assembly GCF_033978685.3). Taxonomy (NCBI): domain Eukaryota; kingdom Metazoa; phylum Chordata; class Actinopteri; order Syngnathiformes; family Syngnathidae; genus Nerophis; species Nerophis lumbriciformis. The sequence goes on along the minus strand of NC_084550.2, from coordinate 47,787,938 downwards.
CCTGGCAGTTGTGGCTGAAATCTTTGCTGGTCTCCCTGAATCCCTCATTTTCTACTTCTTAATCAGATATTGAACACTGCTGATTGATATTCTCAATTCCTTGGATATCTTTTTATACCCCTTTCCTGTTTTATGCAGTTCAATTACCTTTTCTCGCTGATCCTTTGACAATTCTTTTGCCTTCCCCATGACTCAGACTCCAGAAACACCTGTGCAGCATTGGATGAAAGATGCAATGGTCTGTCAGAAACCCAGAAACTCACTGACCTTTTATACACACACATTAATTACAAACAAACATGTCACAGGTGAGGATTGGAACCTTGATTAGCCATTCAAACCTGTTTGTGTCAACTTTTGTGCATGTTATCAGAATAAATTGTTGAACTTCAGTTCTAGTCAGTAGTCACCCCTTATCATTTTAGACAGCCTTAAAACAAAAGGATCTGGGTAGACTCTCCCCTCGTAAAAGGAGGCCTCCAAATAATACCAACGTCATCATGCATGCTAAATATCATTGAGTTTTTCACCATTTTGTGTTCTTCATCATCCAGAGAAGCAGGAAAACCGTGAAGATCTGAGCCATGCGGTCCATGTTGACAACTGCTTGCTGGTCTCGGAGCTCAATGAGTGTTTAAAGGAACCTCCTGCGTACACACAGAGAGACTACAGGTGATCTCACAGTCCTTGTTGCTGTCCTCCATAGAATGATCCCAATGCATCTACTATTTGTTTATGTCCAACAGTGCAGTTCTTTATCTGAATGACGACTTTGAAGGAGGAGATTTCATTTTCACAGAGTTGGATGCCAAAGCCGTCACGGTATTATTATCAATAATATTATTATTACAATACAGTGAAACCTTGATTTATGAACTTAATTGGTTCTTGAGTAGAGTTCGTAAATTGAAAGTTATATAGTAAAGCAAATTTCGCTATCAGAAACAATGTAAAATGAATAATAGGTCCCAACCTCCACAAAAGTCTCTTTATTACAAGCCAAAAAACAACAACAGCTGCTGTCCTCTGTATGCGCTCCTATGCCAACATGTGCACACACCCATAGAAGTCCCTTTGGTGCCCTTACAAATGATCAGGAATCAAAAAATTAGAGATGTCCGATAATGGCTTTTTTGCCGATATTCCGATATTGTCCAACTCTTAATTACCGATACCGATATCAACCGATACTGATATATACAGTCGTGGAATGAACACATTACTATGCATAATTTTGTTGTGATGCCCCGCTGGATGCTTTAAACAATGTAACAAGGTTTTCCAAAATAAATCAACTCAAGTTATAGAAAAAAATGCCAACATGGCACTGCCATATTTATTATTGAAGTCACAAAGTGCATTATTTTTTTTAACATGCCTCAAAACAGCAGCTTGGAATTTGGGACACACTCTCCCTGAGAGAGCATGAGGAGGTTGAGGTGGCGGGTTTTTTTTTGGGGGGGGGGGGGGGGGGGGGGGTTGGGTAGCGGGGTGTATATTGTAGCGTCCCGAAAGAGTTAGTGCTGCAAGGGGTTCTGGGTATTTGTTCTGTTGTGTTTATGTTGTGTTACGGTGCGGATGTTCTCCCGAAATGTGTTTTTCATTCTTGTTTGGTGTGGGTTCACAGTGTGGCGCATATTTGTAACAGTGTTAAAGTTGTCAAGTATGCATGCATTCACTTGTGTGTGTGAAAAGCCGTAGATAATGTGAATGGGCCGGCAGGCAAGGGCAGTGTCTTTAAGGTTTATCGGCGCTCTGTACTTCTCCCTACGTCCGTGCAGCGTTTTAAAAAGTAATAAGCTTTACTTTTTGAAACTGATACCGATAATTTTGAAACCGATACCGATAATTTCCGGTATTACATTTTAAAGCATTTATCGGCCGATAATATCGGCAGTCCGATATTATCGGACATCTCTAACAAAAATCCTTAACTTGAACAACTATATTGGCAAGGAGGAGCTGACTAGTAAGAAAGGAGCTGACAGACAACGCTGTGAAATAACTCTGCTTTGGCATATTTTTCAAGAAAAATCCTGTCTCATCACAATTAAAACTTGTTGTGGTATGAAGCCTGCTTTGTTGAATCTTCCATACTTGTGAGCGCCATTAATGTACTCCTCAGAAAAAGTTTTTTTTTTTTTTTTTACCCACAGCAGTTCGCTCCTTCTTTTCACGCTGGTCTGTCTTTTTGGGACTAATATGGAGTTGGCAAAATGGACAAAACTTGTCAAAAAGCAAAAAACGCAAAAGGTACTGTTATGTATTTCTGGTTTTACCGGGCAGAAGGGCGACACGGCAGTGCGGTTGGATCAAAAGAGATGTCGGATACGCTTTACTGAACAAAAAGTTGCTTTATTACAAGCGAGCGTCATTCTTCCGGACTGCAGTACTTGAAAAAGGTCAAGTAAAAAAAATGTCTCTCCTAACCTGAAGAGGCCGAACCACAGACTTATATTCCTTCTTCCTGCGTCTGGGTGTGTGTTAATTCAGAAGAACACACCCTGACCATGTAAAGAGATGTTCATTTGAAAGTGTCTTCAAAACAACTGATTTAAGGCATAACTTAAATTTTGGCTTTGAGCTAGACAGGTAGTCTCTTCTCAAGGATAGGGCTATCACTTATGCATTCCGAAGTCCCAATTAGAGCCTCTTTTCCTACAAGAAGTGATCCAATCCACCTGCGAATATCAAACCAAACGGCCTTTTCTTATTATGTGCTCAAACTGAAATACCACTATTTACTTAAACTTGGTGGTTTGCTTTCTCCAAGTTGGATATAAATCTTCACCATAAGCAAAACATGATATGAGTTAATTAACTCACACCATACTTGCCAACCCTCCCGGATTTTCTTGGGAGACTCCTGAAATTCAGCGCCTCTCCCGAAAACTTCCCGGGACAAATTTTCTCTCGAAATTCAGGCGGATTCAGGTCCATGCGGACCTGAGTCCACTAACCCACAATATAAACAGCGTACCTGCCCAATCACGCCATAACTGTAGAATGATGGCGGGCGAGTTCTTGGTTTCTTATGTGGGTTTATTGTTAGGCAGTTTCATTAACGTCCTCCCAGCGCGGCAACAACACACAACAACAGCAGTCACATTTTTGTCTACTGTAAACAGCAATGCTGTGACACTCTTAAACAGAACAATACTGCCATCTAGTGCATTTGATGAAAGCACTTTTGTGCGTGCCACACAGCAATGCATCATCAGAGAGGGTGTTCAACATGGTTCGAAAAATAGTGACAGAGAATAGAACAAGGATGGACAATTCAACCCTTAACTCAACAATGAGTAGATGAGTGTTATGTGTGTGTGTATATGTGTAAATAAATGAACACTGAAATTCAAGTATTTATTTTATATATTGTAAAAGAGGAGGTGGTCTGAGAAGTGAAAAAGAGCAACATTCATATGTTGTTTATATTCAGTGTTTTATCGTTCATAGTTAATATAATAAATCCCACATTCTTTATAGCAAGTATATATATATATATATATATATATATATATATATATATATATATATATATATATATATATATATATATATATATATAATAAAATAAATATACATTTATAGCTAGAATTCACTGAAAGTCAAGTATTTCTTATATATATATATATATATAATAAAATAAATATATATTTATAAAGACATGCACCTGGGGATAGGTTGATTGGCAACACTAAATTGGCCCTAGTGTGTGAATGTGAGTGTGAAAGTTGTCTGTCTATCTGTGTTGGCCCTGTGATGAGGTGGCGACTTGTCCAGGGTGTACCCCGCCTTCCGCCCGATTGTAGCTGAGATAGGCTCCAGCGCCCCCCACGACCCCGAAGGGATTAAGCAGTAGATAAATGGATGGATATATATTTATAGCTAGAATTCACTGAAAGTCAACTATTTCTTATATATATATATATATTTATATATATATATATATATATATATATATATATATATATATATATATATATATATATATATATATATATATGTATGTGTATATATACATATATGTGTGTGTGTGTGTATATATATATATATATATATATATATATATATATATATATATATATATATATATATATATATATATATATATATATATTTGAAATACTTGACTTGGTGAATTCTAGCTGTAAATATACTCCTCCCCTCTTAACCACGCCCCCCCCCCTTCCGAAATCGGAGGTCTCAAGGTTGGCAAGTATGCAGTACACACACCTAAGCTCTGAGAAGTGACTCGTCATGTTCTGGGCATGTGGAGTGCTCCGCCTCCCCAAAAATGTTTAGCCGTGCTTTTTGCCTGCAGGTGTGACACAAAAGGAATGACAGAATGAAATGTTTATACACAGAGACACGGTTGGCATATTTGACCCGTAAATCGAAAATTTTGCAAATAGAGGGGTTCATAAACTGAGGTTCCACTGTATATTATTATTTCACTTGTCTTCACACAAGCTCATACTTTTAGACATACTGCTCTGCATTTCTAACCCGGGGTGTCTCCAGGCGGTCGTACGGCCACAGTGCGGCCGCGTGGTCGCCTTCGGAGCCGGGAAAGAAAACCCGCACGGCGTGAGAGCTGTCACCAAGGGTCAGAGGTGTGCTGTCGCTCTGTGGTTTACCTTGGATCCGGCTCATGAGGAAAAGGTACGTGACAAGCCCTTAAACCAGCGGGTCGGCAATCCAAAATGTTGAAAGAGTCATATTGGACCAAAAATACAAAAAAAGTAATCGGTCTGTAGCCGCAAACAAATGTAAAGACTTATATAAGTGTTATAATGATGGCAACACATGATGTAAGTGTCTATATTAGCTATATTAGCCTACTATCAAAATGACCATGTGTCACAGGCTGACGCAAATCTTCGTTGACAGAAATGTTGAAATGTAATATTTATTCGACACATTTTTACAACATTGGAAAACATTAGTAAAACTTCTCAGTGGGTGAGATAACTCCCGGAAATGATTGTCTTACAATGACCAAAGGTATAGATGTGTGTGTCCAAGTTAAAGGAAACGTCTTCTTCTAATGGATTTATTACAATCTTTGCAAGCTGGGTAACGTTTGCTGTGGTCTGGAACAACATGGCACACAAACAACAGAAATGCAGCCAATATTACATACAGATCATGTGTCATGAAACATGGAAAATAAACTAAATACACATAAGTAAAGGAAATTAAATGAGCTCAATTATAGCTACAAATGAGGCATAATGATGCAATATGTACATACAGCTAGCCTAAATAGCATGTTAGCAAGGCAAGGCAACTTTATTTGTATAGCACTTTTAGTACACAAGGCAGACTCAAAGTGCTTCACAGACAACAAAGTGAAATGAAAGAAAATAAAAGCAAAATTAAAATGCAGACAATAAAAATAAAAACAGTGCAGACGTTAAAAGTTAAAAGATTAAAAGATTTAGCTGAAAGTTTTAAGTCTAGTTTTAAAACTACCGTATTTTTCGGACTATAACTCGCAGTTTTTTTCATAGTTTGGCCGGGCTCCAGTGCGACTTATATGTTTTTTTCCTTTTTTATTATGCATTTTCGGCAGGTGCGACTTATACTCCGGTGCGACTTATACTCCGAAAAATACGGTATTCAGAGTTGGGGAAAGTCTGACATCTTCAGGAAGTTTATTCCAGCTATTTGTTGCATAATGACTGAATGGTGCTCTCCCTTGATTGAGTTTACTCTGGGAACCGCTAACAGATTGGTCTCAGAAGATCTTTGTGATCTAGAGGGCTTATATAGTGGGAGCATATCGGTGATATACTTCGGCCCTAGACCATGTAGTGATTTATAAGTGAGCAGGAGGATTTGGAAATCAATTCTCTGATGCGGTGTTTTTCAACCTTTTTTGAGCCAAAGCACATTTTTTGCGTTGAAAAAATACGGAGGCACACCACCAGCAGAAATCATTAAAAAACTAAACACAGTTGACAGTAAAAAGTTTAAAGTCAATTGTTGGGTATGACTTTAAACCATAACCAAGCGTGCATCAATGTTGCTCTTGTCTAAAAGTAGGTGTACTGTCACCACCTGTCACATCACGTCGTGACTTATTTTGAGTTTTTTTGCTGTTTTTCTGTGTGTAGTGTTTCAGTTCTTGTCTTGGGCTCCTAATTTGGTGGCTTTTTCTCTTTTTTTGGTATTTTCCTGTAGCAGTTTCATGTCTTCCTTGACCGCTATTCCCCACACCTGCTTTGTTTAAGGAATCAAGAATATTTCAGTTGTTTTTATCCTTCTTTGTGGGGACATTGTTGATTGTCATGTCATGTTCGGATGTACTTTGTGGACGCCATCTTTGCTCCACAGTAAGTCTTTGCTGTCGTCCAGCATTCTGTTTTTGTTTACTTTGTAGCCAGTTCAGTTTTAGTTTTCTTCTGCATAGCCTTCCCTAAGCTTCAATGTCTTTTCTTAGGGACACTTACCTTTTGTTTATTTTTGGTTTAAGCATTAGACACCTTTTTACCTTCACACTGCCTCCCGCTGTTCCCGACATCTACAGCGCAATTAACTACCGGCTGCCACCTACTGATATGGAAGAGTATTACACGGTTACTCTGCCGAGCTCTAGACAGCACCGACACTCAACAACAACACATTATGTGCAGACTATAATTACTGGTTTGCAAAAAATATTTTTAACCCAAATAAGTGAAACTAGATGATCTCCCACGGTACACCAGACTGTATTTCACGGCACACTAGTGTGCCGCGGCACAGTGGTTGAAAAACACTGCTCTGATGTACAGGGAGCCAATGTAAGGATTTACGAATTGGTGTAATGTGCTCACATTTTTTGGTCTTTGTTAGAACTCTAGCAGCAGCGTTCTGAACAAGCTGTAGCTGCCTGACAGTTTTTTGGGGAAGACCTGCAAGGAGACCATTACAATAGTCTAGCCTACTGGTAATAAAGGCATGTACAAGTTTTTCTAAGTCTTGAGCTGACATGAGCCCTCTAAGTCTTGTTACATTTTTGAGGTGATAGTAGGCCGATTTTGTTACTGATTTGATGTGAATGTCGAAATGTGAATCAGAATCTAAAATAACCCCAAGATTTCTGGCTTTATTAGAGGTTTTCAGGGACAGTGATTGAAGGTGTTGGATGACTTCAAACCTTTCTTTTTTAGCACCAAAAACAATTATCTCAGTTTTATCTTCATTTAGTTGTAGGAAATGTTGGCACATCCAGTGTTTGACTTGCTCAATGCACTGGCACAGAAGATCTATGAGGCGATAGTCATTTGGTGATAGCGCTACATAGATTTGGGTGTCATCGGCATAGCAATGATGGTCAATGTTATTATTTTGCATGATTTGTCCTAGTGGGAGCATATAGATGTTAAATAAAGTCGGCCCCAAGATTGAACCTTGGGGCCGATTAGCGCATACTTGCCAACCCTCCCGGATTTTCCGAGAGACTCCCGAAATTCAGCGCCTCTCCCGAAAACCTCCCGGGACAAATTTTCTCCCGAAAATCTCCCGGAATTCAGGCGGACCTGAGTGACGTGTCGACAGCCTGTTTTCACGTCCGCTTTCCCACAATATAAACAGTGTGCCTGCCCAATCAAGTTATAACTGTAGAATGATCGAGGGCGAGTTCTTGGTTTCTTATGTGGGTTTATTGTTAGGCAGTTTCATTAACGTCCTCCCAGCGCGGTAACAACACACAACAGCAGCAGTCACGTTTTTATATACCGTAAAGCAGTTCGTCTGCCATAAACAGCAATGTTGTGACACTCTTAAACAGGACAATACTGCCATCTAGTGCATTTGATGAAAGCACTTTTGTGTGTGCCACACATCAATGCATCATCAGAGAGGGTGTTCAGCATGGTTCGAAAAATAGTGACAGAGAATAGAACAAGGATGGACAATTCAACCCTTAACTCAACAATGAGTAGATGAGTGTTATGTGTGTGTATATGTGTAAATAAATGAACACTGAAATTCAAGTATTTCTTTTATTTATATATTTATATATATATATATATATATATATATATATATATATATATATATATATATATATATAACTAGAATTCACTGAAAGTCAAGTATTTCTTTTATATATATATATATATGAAATAATTGACTTGTTGAATTCTAGCTGTAAATATACTCCTCCCCTCTTAACCACGCCCCCAACCAATCCCCCCCAACCACGCCCCCCCCACCCCACCTCCCGAAATCGGAGGTCTCAAGGTTGGCAAGCGATTAGCGTTGATTAGCTTGCGGTCATGCAGTGACCAAATATGCCTGATTAGCACTCAACACAAAACGATAACATCAACGAAGCTCACCTTTGTGCATTCATGCACAGCATAAAAAGTTTGGTGGACAAAATGAGACAAAGAAGGAGTGGCATAAAACACCTCTTTCTGTAGCAGCGTCGGAGAAAGTTGTACATGTAAACAAACTGTTGAGTCACAGTCCACACAACGGTGAGTTCAAGGGCCGCTGAAATTAGTAGGACAAAACGGTGCTCGCCAAATACTCATCGGTGAAGCGTAAACATATTAAACAGTGGGCTTTATAACAATTAGGAAGGTTTGTGTCATGTTTGTCCTCCTACAGAAATCATATTACAACAAAAACATATTTTTCACTGCATTTTTTTCCTATTTCCATACATTTTTGAAAAAGCTCCATGGAGCCACCAGGGCGGCGCTAAAGAGCCGCACGTGACTCTATTGCCGCGGGTTTCCGCCGCGGGTTGCCGATGTCCGCCTTAAAACTGTTAACTTCTAACTCTCACGGTCTCCCTTTGCAGGAAAGAATCCAAGCTCAGGATATGCTGGAAATGTTCTCCACCTCCGTCAAGTCAGACTTCATGTCAAATGAGGGCCAAGTCGAGCAGAAGGCTCAATCAGCAGATGACAAAAAGGTACAAGCGGTCAACACAGACGTCAAACACAAAGATGAGCAAGTGGAGCAAAAAGATGCCAAACTTGCAGTCAAAGTCCAGCCAAAAACATCAACAACAGACTCTCAGGATGGCAAAGACGAGTTGTGATCAAGATCTGTAGTATTTTTTTTTTTTTTTACATTAAGGTCCAAGAACGTCTTGTAATGTATTTTATTTAATAAAATGACATGACTTTCAAAATACTCTCCAACTGTACTCATTGAACACTTTTACGTCGCACCTTTTCCTGACTTAGGATCTCGACCACAAGAACAGAATCTCTTTTGTTTCAATCAATGACTCACGATCGGCGCTAACAAGCCCAGCTAAGTGTCGCCAACGTCAACACAGCAGAAGAAAGCAAGCATCTTCTCGGTTGGAAGAGGAAGCACAAACAGCAAAATGTGAGGACCCTCAATCTTTGGCTGCTATTCAAGATAATCCCATGTCCTCAGGCCGGATGATGTCATTCCTCCTCCACGCTTTATATTTCACTTAATGACATCCATTTCATATTCTTCCGAAACAATTTTTGTGTGAATGCTCCAAAGCATTCACACATCTGGTTTTCTACACCAAATTCATCTACCGGTATTTAGTATTATTCAACTACTTCAACTTTTTCTTCTTCTCCAGATTTTGGCGTGCTCTACCTTCCACATTTTTCATTTGATTCAAACCGTTCCAACTTCAAACTTTTCAGCCTATTCGGGAATCACGGCCTTTTCTTTGACAAATTCCAAAAAAAATCCCAGATTTCCCAGAATTCCAGGTTTTCCGGGACATTTTTCCCATTTAAAATGAATTGGCCATTTTTCAAACTTTCACCATTTCCACATTTTTCAACCTATTCATACCAATCCACCTTCAACACATTCCACCAACCTGGAAATTAAATATATTATTTTTCCAAGTAAAATTTTTTTTTTTAAATTCCAGGATTTTCCAGAATTCCTGGTTTTCCAAAGCCCTATTTCCACCCTTTTTTTTGGCGACTACTCCTCCCACATTTTTCAACCCACTTCAGCCGTTCCACCGTCAAAACATTCCTTTTAATCAGGACAAAACAAAGTTGTTTTTTTTAACTGGAAAAATTCCCGCTTTTCCGGAAATTCCAGGAATTCCCTAATACCATTTCTCATTTCAACATGTTACTACTTCAACATTTCTCGACCGATTTGAAAATTCCAACACCAACCATTTCAACTCATTCAGACCATTCAAGTATTTTACCATTTTCAAAAAAATTCCCACTTTACCCGAAATTCCCAATTTTTGGGGAAATTCCCATTGAAATCAATGGGGCATTCTTCAAAGTTCCACAAGTCCCACATTTTTCACCTGATTCAAACCGTTCCCACTTCAAACTGTTCAGCCTATTCGGGAATTGCGGGATTTCCCTTGACAAAATCCCCAAATTCCCAAATTTCCCAGAATTCCAGGTTTTCCGAGACATTTTTCCCATTCAAAATTAATTTCAAACTTTTACCATTTCCACATTTTTCAACCTATTTAAACCATTCTACATTCAACATATTCCACAATTTTGGTAATGTAAACTTCCCCTTTTCCAATTCCAAAAAAAATCCAGGATTTTCCAGAATTTTTAGTTTTCCAAAGCCCTATTTCCACCCTTTTTTCTGACAACTACTCCTCCCACATTTTTTTAACCCACTTCAACCGTTCCACAGTCAAAACATTCCTCTTAATCAGGACAAAAAAACGAAGTTGTTTTTTGAACTGGAAAAATTCCCGGTTTTCCAGGAATTCTGTAATACCAGTTGTCAATTCAACATGTTACTACTTCAACATTTCTTGACCGATTTGAAAAATTCCAACACCAACCATTTCAACTCATTCAGACCATTCAAGTATTTTACCATTTTCAAAAAAATTCCCACTTTACCCGAAATTCCCAATATTTCTTGGGAAATTCCCATTGAAATCAATGGGACATTCTTCAAAGTTCCACAAGTCCCACATTTTTCACATTATTCAAACCGTTCCCACTTCAAACTGTTCAGCCTATTCGGGAATTGTGAGCTTTCCCTTGACAAAACTCTCAGATTTCCCAGAATTCCAGGTTTCCCGGGACATTTTTCCCATTCAAAATTAATTTCAAACTTCCACCATTTCCACATTTTTCAACCTATTCAAACTATTCTACATTCAACATCCACCATTCTGGAAATTTAAACTTCCCCTTTTCCAATTCCCCAAAAATTCCAGGATTTTCTAGAATTTTTGGTTTTCCAAAGCCCTATTTCCACCCTTTTTTCTGACAACTACTCCTCCCACATTTTTTTAACCCACTTCAACCGTTCCACCGTCAAAACATTCCTCTTAATCAGGACAAAAAAACGAAGTTGTTTTTTGAACTGGAAAAATTCCCGTTTTTCCAGGAATTCCGTAATACCAGTTGTCAATTTAACATGTTACTACTTCAACATTTCTCGACCGATTTGAAAAATTCCAACCCCAACCATTTAATTTAATTCAGACCATTCAAGTTTTTTTTTTACCATTTTCAAAACAAATACCCGAAATTCCCAATTTTGAGGGAAATTCCCATTGAAATCAATGGGACATTCTTCAAAGTTCCACAACTCCCACGTTTTTCATCTGATTCAAACTGTTCCAACTTCAAAATATTCAGCTTGTTCAGGAATTGCATGTGTGCTCGACTTCAACAATTATAAAAAACAATTCCAGGACTTCAGTTCAACTTCAAGCATTGGATCATTCACACGCAATTCCTTCAGGAGTTGCCTCATCTAGTTCTTATTACTGTTCTTTAAACAGCTAATTAAAATGTCTGAAGTATTGTTTGGTACTGTCAAAGTTAGCTAACATTTTTCTACTATTAAAATGAGTCTTTAAAAGTCTGTTTACTGTTTTTTCGTTTTTCTGTATAGTTTTGACAGTTGCTGCTAATTTTGTCGAATAAATCATTATTCGTGTATTCGACCATATAAAACCATGTTTGGGTCGTTTCTTGATCATTTGAAATGTGTTGTCTCTGACTTGCACCAGCAGGAGGCGCTCCAGGACGGACTTGTTAAGAGTCGTGCGTGTACAAAAAGGCTATGGCCAACTCAACAACAGCCGCCATGTTTGCTACTAAGGACGTGTGCCGGTGGCGTGTTTAGAAACCCAAGCGCAGAGCGGGGATGACCACGCCCCCGCGCTCCCCAGAGCTTATTTGATTGGTCGCTGCAAAGTCCCTTCTTCTTCTTCTGGCTGCTCTCGCTGATTTCTCATGCAAATGCAGCACTTTTGCCCCCATTGGTCACCTAGGGAAAATGAATCGCTGTTTCGTTCATTATGACACCTGCTGAATGAAGAAGGCATACTTTAGGTAAAGATATGACGAAAGGTTGACACTCGCCAGTCGTCGTCATGCCAAATGTACACTCACCAGAAGCCAGGAAGCAGGAACATCCACGTTTAGGGGTAATTAGACTTGTTTTCCATGATATTAATACTGTTAAATGGGATGAAATTGCCGCATGCGGCTCTTTAGTGCCGCCCTAGTGGCTCCCGGACCATTTTTTAAAAAAGATTGGAAATGGAAAAAGATGGGGGGGAAATAATTTTTTGTTTTAAAATGTTTTTTGTTTGTGGACAAACATGACACAAACCTTCCCAATTGTTAGAAAGCCCACTGTTTATGTTTGTGTGTATGCTTCACTGGCGAGAGTATTTGGTGAACATCGTTTTGTCCTACTAATTTCGGTGGTTCTTGAACTCACCATAGTGTGGACTGTGACAATACTTGCCAACCTTGAGACCTCCGAATTCGGGAGATTTTTTTTGGAGGTGGGCGGGGGAGGGGTTAAGGGGGGAGGAGTATATTTATAGCTAGAATTCACTGAAATTCAAGTATTTCTTATATATCCATCCATCCATCCATCCATTTTCTACCGCTTATTCTCTTCGGGGTCGCGGGGGGGCGCTGAAGCCTATCTCAACTACAATCGGGCGGAAGGCGGGGTACACCCTGGACAAGTCGCCACCTCATCGCAGGGCCAACACAGATAGACAACATTCACACTCACATTCACACACTAGGGCCAATTTATATATATATATATATATATATATATATATATATATATATATATATATATATATATATATATATATATATATATATATATAAAATAAATACTTGACTTTCAGTGAATTCTAGCTATATGTATTTTATTTTATATATATATATATATATATATATATATATATATATATATATATAAATACTTGAATGTGTTCATTTATTTACACATATACACATAACACTCCTCTACTCATTGTTGTATTTGAAAGTGCAATGCTTTGCAGCCAGTAGCACAGCCTTTGAAGGAGCGTAGGTATGGGCAGTGTAATATTCTGGGCTGGAGTCAATAACCAGGCGAGGTGATGAAGTTACGTCTCTTTACTTCATACTTCAGAACCGACTCCCACACTTGCCGTCAGGGTGTGCAATACAACGTAAACCGTTGGCCAACCAAAAAGTAACCACAGAACATTATACCCAACATTCACCAGGAGATGGCAACAAACAACTTAGATCACTCTATTAAAGGCAGCATCTCTGAAATTTAACTTGTAGGAAAGTAATGAGTTTAGGGTTGAATTGTCCATCCTCGTTCTATTCTCTGTCACTCATCGTCGCCATGACTGTCTCTTCGTCGTTCTTCGTGTCCTTCTTGTTGTGTGTGCAGTTGTGCACTCTCCAAAAGCCGTAGATGTTATAACGTGACTGGGCCGGCACACTATTTATATGAAGGAAAAGCAGGCGTGACGACAGGCTGTCCTCACTCAGGTCCGCACGGACCTGGAGGGGGCGTGCCTTAAGTCCAGCTGGAAATCGGGAGAAATTCGGGAGAATGGTTGTCCCGGGAGGTTTTCGGGAGAGGCACTGAAATTCGGGAGGGTTGGCAAGTATGACTGTGACTCAACAGTTTGTTTACATGTCAAATCTTCCACTCCTTCTTTGTCTCATTTTGTCCACCAAACGTTTTATGCTGTGCGTGAATGCACAAAGGTGAGCTTTGTTGATGTTATTGACTTGTTGGAGTGCTAATCAGGCATATTTGGTCGGTGCATGACTGCAAGCTAATCAATGCTAACATGCTATTTATGCTAGTTGTATGTACATATTTCATCATTATGCCTCATTTGCAGTGTTGGGACTAACGCGTTACAAAGTAACGCGTTACTGTAACGCCGTTAGTTTTGGCGGTAACTAGTAGTCTAACGCGTTTTTTTTTTTATTCAGTAATTTAGTTACCGTTACTACATGATGCGTTACTGCGTTATTTTACGTTACTTTTGATGTAGTATCGGCTAGAAACAGAAGCGCTGCGGTGTCGTTCTTCTGAATCTTCCTCTGTCACAAGCCGGAGCGAAGAAAAGAGGCGCGGTCTATGTGTATGTGTGTGGGTGTGGGGAGGGGATGAGGCACACAACTGATCCGCGGTTTGATATATGAAACAAAAAAAAAAGTTGTTGGCACGTTCAGTCCACACACAGCGTGGTCATGGCGAGCGGAGTAACGGAGGAGCTTGAACGCCCCCGCCATTGAATCGGTGTGTTTATAAGTGCAGACTCGGTTGTGCGAAACGAGGGTTTTAAACACATGCTGAACGTGCTTGAACCACGTTACGACATCCCGTCGCGCACCCACTTCAGCAATAAGATTGTGCCAGATCTTTATGAGCAGGAGAAGAAAAAAGTTGTGGATGAACTATCCCGAGCATCATCTGTTGCGCTCATGACAGACGGGTGGACGTCCAGCGGAACTATAAGCGCTCACTTCATCACAGCAGACTGGGAGATGAGAAGACACGCCCCCTCTACGAGAGTCACCTTGCGCAGGTACTGACACAAGCAGTGGAGGAATGGAAGATAAAGATATCCCAGTCACACGTGATAATGCCAAAAATCAAATAATTACAGAGAATGAGGCAGGACTGGGACCACAGATAGGTGCTTTGCACATATAGTGAATTTGGCATCACAGAAGGGAATCTCAGTCAATAGGATGGAGCGCCTCTTTGGGAGGATCAGGAAGGTTTCTTACTTCCACCCAAGCACAACAGCTGCTCATGTGCTTAAGACAAAGCAAGAAATGCTAAAGCTGCCTGCTCATACATGATGTCCCAACGAGGTGGAACTCCACTTATGATATGTTGGAGCAGCAGGCAGCTATATACTCTGCATTGACCCACAACACCCTGAAGACAAATGTCACCCTGTCTGATGATGATGTGAGAGTGGCAGGTGAGGTCCTCCAGGTGCTTAAACCCCTCAAAAGTGTTCCATCTCTACTGAGCACTGAAACTTCACCATCTGTGTCAATGATCCTGCCACTGAAAACAAGTATTCTACAATCCATGGCTCCAAGTGTGGAAGACAGCAGCATCACTCCAGATGTCAGGCTTTATGTTTCAAGGAAGATGATGTGCCTTCTTATGTTGCACTTTAACTTGTTTTTTATTCATGGTCATTGGTCCAAGTTTCAAGAAAGGAGGAATGCCTTTTTATGTTGCACTGTTTTTCATTAATTATGTTAAAAGGAAAATAAAAATGTATGTCAAGTTGATCAACAGATTGTATTATTCTCCAGTGCAATAACAGTACTGAAATGAAGGCAAAAAGGGCATTAATGGGAGCTTTAAAAAAAAAAGAAGAAAAAAAGAAGTAACTAAATAGTTACTTTTCACAGTAACGCATTACTTTTTGGTGTAAGTAACTGAGTTAGTAACTGAGTTACTTTTGAAATAAAGTAACTAGTAACTGTAACTAGTTACTGGTTTTCAGTAACTAACCCAACACTGCTCATTTGTATGTATATTTGAGCTCATTTAATGTCCTTTACTTTTATCCTCTTTGTATATAATTTATATTTGCATGTCTCATGACACATTATCTGTATGTAATATTGGCTGCATTTCTGATAGTTGTTTGTGTGCCATGTTGTTCCAGACCACAGCAAACATTACCTAGCTTGCCAAAGATTGTAATAAATCTATTAAAAGAAGACAGCCTGCCGTTTCCTTTAACTTGGACACACACATCTATACCTTTTGGCCAGTAATTTCCAGGAGTTATGTCACCTTCTGAGTCGCCTCTGATTTACTAATGTTTTTTAATGTTGTAAAAATGTGTAGAATAAATATTACATTTCAACATTTCTGTCAACGAAGATTTGCTTCAGCCTGCGACACACAGTCATTTTAATAGTAGGCTGTTATAGCGAATATAGACACTTAAATCATGTGTTGTCTTCATTATAACACTTATATACGGCTTTTCATTTTTTGCGGCTCCAAAAAGATTTGTTTTTTGTATTTTTGGTCCAATATGGCTCTTTCAATGTTTTGGGTTGCCGCTATGTGGCCCTTTGTTGTGAAAAGGTGGGTTCTTCTTCAGAAGCTGTAATGCTGTTTTCCTTCAGAAACTACAAACCCCGTTTCCATATGAGTTGGGAAATTGTGTTAGATGTAAATATAAACTGAATACAATGATTTGCAAATCCTTTTCAACCCATATTCAATTTAACATGCTACAAAGACAACATATTTGATGTTCAAACTCATAAACAGCAAATAATATATTGCAAATAATAATTAACTTAGAATTTCATGGCTGCAACACATGCCAAAGTAGTTGTGAAAGAGCATGTTCACCACTGTGATACATGGCCTTTCCTTTTAACAACACTCAGTAAACGTTTGGGAACTGAGGAGACACATTTTTTAAGATTCTCAGGTGGAATTCTTTCCCATTCTTGCTTGATGTACAGCTTAAGTTGTTCAACAGTTTAGGGGTCTCCGTTGTGGTATTTTAGGCTCCATAATGCGCCACACATTTCCAATGGGAGATAGGTCTGGACTACAGACAGGCCAGTCTAGTACCCACACTCTTTTACTATGAAGCCACGTTGATGTAACGTGGCTTGGGATTGTCTTGCTGAAATAAGCAGGGGCGTCTATGGTAACGTTGCTTGGATGGCAACATATGTTGCTCCAAAACCTGTATGTACCTTTCAGCATTAATGGCGCCTTCACAGATGTGTAAGTTACCCATGTCTTGGGTACTAATACACCCCCATACCATCACAGATGATGGCTTTTCAACTTTGCGCCTATAGCAATCCGGATGGTTCTTTTCCTCTTTGGTCCGGAGGACACGACGTCCACAGTTTCCAAAAACAATTTGAAATGTGGACTCGTCAGACCACAGAACACTTTTCCACTTTGCATCAGTCCATCTTAGATGAGCTCAGGCCCAGCGAAGCCGACGGTGTTTCTGGGTGTTGTCGATAAACGGTTTTCGCCTTGCATAGGAGAGTTTTAACTTACACTTACAGATGTAGCGACCAACTGTAGTTACTGACAGTGGGTTTCTGAAGTGTTCCTGAGCCCATGTGGTGATATCCTTTACACACTGATGTCGCTTGTTGATGCAGTACAGCCTGAGGGATCGAAGGTCACGGGCTTAGCTGCTTACGTGCAGTGATTTCTCCAGATTCTCTGAACCCTTTGATGATATTACGGATCGTAGATGGTGAAATCCCTAAATTCCTTGCAATAGCTGGTTGAGAAAGTTTTTTCTTAAACTGTTCAACAATTTGCTCACGCATTTGTTGACAAAGTGGTGACCCTCGCCCCATCCTTGTTTGTGAAGGACTGAGCATTTCATGGAATCTACTTTTATACCCAATTATGGCACCCACCTGTTCCCAATTTGCCTGTTCACCTGTGGGATGTTCCAAATAAGTGTTTGATGAGCATTCCTCAACTTTATCAGTATTTATTGCCACTTTTCCCAACTTCTTTGTCACGTGTTGCTGGCATCAAATTCTAAAGTTAATGATTATTTGCAAAAAAAAAAATGTTTATCAGTTTGAACATCAAATATGTTGTCTTTGTAGCATATTCAACTGAATATGGGTTAAAAAGGATTTGCAAATCATTGTATTCCGTTTATATTTACATCTAATACAATTTCACAACTCATATGGAAACAGGGTTTGTATTCGGAACAGTGATGATTGAAGTTTGTTCGACAGGCAGGTGATATGTGTTGTAAACGGTGCTTAAACAATATTGGTCATCTAGCGTTAGACATTCACTAAGATTTCTTTCTTTTTTTTGTTTCAGAAACTGCTACCTGATGGCTACAACCACATGGTATGCACATATGAGGAGAGTGGAGAGGGTAAATTTAGGGCCCAAATTAAATTAAGAATTATCTCCGAAGATGAGTTACACAAATGGTTGAAAGACTTTGAAACATCTTCCCAGCTAACTTGAAGGAAGCTTAGAACTTATCCAAACACTGGATGTCAGAACGCCTTCAGGGTAAGTTTGACAAAAGCTATATAACCATGCCTGCATGTATTTTTCTGCTGTTTGTTATGGTTTAGGGCCAATCCCTGAAAACCACAGGTTTGGTTTGTATAGGATACAATAACACCCAATAGGTACATGAATCGGCTATTATAATTCAATCAGGTTTCTGTAATCGGGATACAAAAAGAAAACTAATCCTGGACAGTTACAGAAAAATATGGTTTAAAGATGACACTATTGGGATTACTAGCAGGATTACCATTTAAAATATATTTATTGTATATTGTGTACTTATCCGCTAGAGCTATTGTGTATTTATTTATCCAAGTGACTGTGCACTGAAAATATTGACCTTTTGATATTGTTTGCTTTGTTTGATATATGGTTGGGGGGGATTGGAGAAAAATACTCTTGAAAAAAAAAAACTCTAAATAACCAGTGAGTGCGCACACAAACTAAATTACCATAACTAAAAATAAAAACTACAGATTTTGGCCATTTTGCAAGTTTTTGTAAATTATGCACATAATCTATTAATAAAAGTACAGTTGTGTTTCCTTCAGCCACCGATGGTGGTGTAATCAAGGCACAAGCGAGAGACTTTGCAGTGACCAATCAAATAAGCTCCGGGGAGCGCGGGGCGTGGTCATCCCTGCTCTGAGCTAGGGTTTCTGAACTCGCGTGCGGCTGTACCCGGAAGCATGCATTGCGATCGTTCTGGTGTTATTTTTCCTGACAAAATAAACCATTATAATGTATAAAATCAAGCACTTAGGCATGGAGACTGTTTCTACAAACATTTGTGAAAGAATGGGCCGCTCTCAGTGATTTCCAGCGTGGAACTGTCATAGGATGCCACCTGTGCAACAAATCCAGTCGTGAAATTCCCTCGCTCCTAAATATTCCAAAGTCAACCGTCGGCTTTATTATAAGAAAATGGAAGAGTTTGGGAACAACAGCAACTCAGCCACCAAGTGGTAGGCCACGTAAACTGACAGAGAGGGGTCAGCGCATGCTAAAGCGCATGGTGCAAAGAGATCGCCGACTTTCTGCTCCAAACTTCATGTGACTTTTCAATTAGCCCACGTACAGTACGCAGAGAGCTTCATGGAATGGGTTTCCATGGACGAGCAGCTGCATCTAAGCCATACATCACCAAGTCCAATGCAAAGCGTGGGATGCAGTGGTGTAAAGCACGTCGCCACTGGACTCTAGAGCAGTGGAGACGTGTTCTCTGGAGTGATGAATCACACTTTTCCATCTGGCAATCTGATGGACGAGTCTGGGTTTGGAGGTTGCCAGAAGAACGCTACATTTCGGACTGCATTGTGCCGAGTGTGAAATTTGGTGGAGGAGGAATTATAGTGTGGGGTTGTTTTTCAGGAGTTGGGCTTGGCCTCCTAGTTCCAGTGAAAGAAACTTTGAATGCTCCAGGATTCCAAAACATATTGGACAATTCCATTCTCCCAACCTTGTGGTAACAGTTTGGAGCGGGCCCCTTCCTCTTCCAACATGACTGTGCACCAGTGCACAAAGCATGGTCCATAAAGACAAGGATGACAAAGTCTGGTGTGGATGAACCTGACTGGCCTGCACAGAGCCCTGACCTGAACCCGATAGAACACCTTTGGGATGAATTAGAACAGAGACTGAGGGCCAGGCCTTCTCGACCAACAACACTGTGTGACCTCACCAATGCGCTTTTGGAAGAATGGTGGAAAATTCCTATAAACACACTCCGCAACCTTGTGGACAGCCTTCCCAGAGGAGTTGAAGCTGTAATAGCTGCAAAAGGTGGACCGACATTATATTGAACCCTATTTCAGCTCAGGGACTAATAAAGTTAACAAATACATTTATTATTTGTATATTTTGTACTTGATTTTTTACAATACATAATTGACAGTTGATTTGCTTATATGTTTGTAATCATGAAAATCCATAAAACATTTTTTTTTTTTAAAAAGCACTATGTCAACTGTGTATGGGTATGCATGTTTACACGGCAATAAAACCTCTTCAATTAGAAGACATGTAATATGAGGAAGAGCATTGTATGCATTGCTCCAGCTCAAATTTGGAAGGAAACATGGCGCACTTTCATCACCTTTTGACCACTCATTTTGGACATCGATGTTGATGTTGTGCCATAGAGGAAGAGGATGAAGAAAAAAAAAATAGGCTTGTGAAACCAACAATAAATGCTGATCCATGTGTAAACATTATTATTATTATTATTATTATTATTATTATAGGGGTAGTTATCACTGCCCTCTACTTCATGTTTCCCTGTGCCCTTCAGCGTGTCCTTTTTCATGTTTTATTCTATTTAAAGTTAAAGTACCAATGATTGTCACACACACACACATTAGGTGAGGTGAGATTATGCTCTGCATTTCACCCATCACCCTCACCCCCTGGGAGGTGAGGGGAGCAGTGAGCAGCAGCGGTGGCGGCGCCCGAGAATCATTTTGGTGATTTTACCTCCAATTCCAACCCTTGATGCTGAGTGCCAAGCAGGGAGGTAATGGGTCCCATTTTTATAGTCTTTGGTATGACTCGGCCGTTTGAACTCACAACCTACCGATCTCAGGGCGGACCCTCTAATCATTTGTTCATCCAGGACCCTAATTTCTCATTTGCACCCCGGTCTAAATTAGTCAAAAGTGCTTAAGTCTGGAATAAAGGCGGACTCATTGCTAATGAGGCGGACTTTGCCGTAACGCCTTTTTTGCTTGGTTGCAGGAAAATTGTGGAAAATGAAGTATTACTAACACTTGTTTTGATTGATTGATTGAAACTTTTATTAGTAGATTGCACAGTGAAGTACATATTCCGTACAATTGACCACTAAATGGTAACACCCGAATAAGTTTTTCAACTTGTTTAAGTCGGGGTCCACTTAAATTGATTCATGATACAGATATATACTATTTTCATAATACAGTAATCACACAAGATAATCATCAGAGTATATACATTGAATTATTTACATTATTTACAATTCGGGGTGTGGGATATGGAGGGGGGGGGGGGGTTTAGGATTGGTTGGTATCAACACTTCAGTCATCAACAATTGCATCATCAGAGAAATGGACATTGGAACAGTGTAGGTCTGACTTGGTAGGATATGTACAGCAGGTAGTGGACATAGAGAGAGAGAGAGGGATCAGAAAGTATAAGAAAAAGTGTCTACATTTGATTATTTACATTTGATTATTTACAATCCGAAGAGGTATGATGTGGAAGGGAGGGTGTTAGTTTAGGGTTGAAGTTGCTTGGAGGTGTTGTTTTAGTGCAGTTTTGAAGGAGGATAGAGGTGCCCTTTCTTTTACACCTGTTGGGAGTGCATTCCACATTGATGTGGCATAGAAAGAGAATGAGTTAAGACCTTTGTTAGATCGGAATCTGGGTTTAACGTGGTTAGTGGAGCTCCCCCTGGTGTTGTGGTTATGGCGGTTAAGGAAGTAGTTTGACATGTACTTCGGTATCAGGGAGGTGTAGCGGATTTTATAGACTAGGCTCAGTGCAAGTTGTTTTACTCTGTCCTCCACCCTGAGCCAGCCCACTTTGGAGAAGTGGGTAGGAGTGAGGTGTGATCTGGGGTGGAGGTCTAGAAGTAATCTGACTAGCTTGTACTGGGATGTTTGGAGTTTAGATTTGAGGGTTTTGGAGGTGCTAGGGTACCAGGAGGTGCATGCGTAATCGAAAAAGGGTTGAACGAGAGTTCCCGCCAGAATCTTCATGGTGCTTTTGTTGACCAGAGAGGAGATTCTATAGAGAAATCTTGTTCGTTGGTTGACCTTTTTGATTACCTTGCTTGCCATTTTATCACAGGAAAGATTAGCCTCTAGAATGGAACCTAGGTAGGTGACCTCATCTTTCCTGCTGATAACAATGTCACCCACTTTTATAGTGAAGTCACTGACTTTCTTAAGGTTGATGTGGGACCCAAATAGGATGGATTCCGTTTTACCCAAATGTATGGATAGTCATGTAAAAGTGTGTCGCCATGTTGACGTAGTGTGTGTATGCACGCTACAACAGCTTCTTCCTGGCTGGATGTGAATAATAATCTGTTGATGACACTTTGTTTACTTGGTATTGATGTTATTTTTGACGTTGAGGATTCGGTTTAGTACAAATGTTTGTGAAGCCGTGACGTGTCAGAGGGGCTGAGACAGCTGTGTGTGTGTGTGTGTGTGTGTGTGTGTGTGTGTGTGTGTGTGTGTGTGTGTGTGTGTGTGTGTGTGTGTGTGTGTGTGTGTGTGTGTGTGTGTGTGTGTGTGTGTGGAGCTTTGAGTAGGTCTTTTGTGTGTTTGTAGAAAAAGTAGAAAGAGTGTGACACACTGACCACTTTGTTGTTCATTTTTGTGGGTTTGATTGTTTGTTGGAGAGAGAGTGGGAGAAAGATGTGCCCGGCTCCAAGTACAGTACACAAAAGAAGTTTAGTCTGTGATTGGCACAGATAGCTCTGATTGCCCTATAATATGTTACAAATTTCCAATAATATTCACTGTGGTCATGTACGGTCACATATGTTTAATATGTAAAATATACTCTATACACTGTTATACTATATGTTCAAAAATGTGATAACATAAAACTATGTTGAATATGTGATAACAGTACTGTATACACTGTTATATATGTTCAATATGTCATAATAATCCTGTACTGTATGTTCCGTATGTGATAACATGAAACTATATATTGAATATTTGATAAAATACTACTATATACACTGTTATATACGTTCAAATATGTGATTTATTCTTTTAAAAAGAAATTTAGTCCATGTTGGTCGGAATTGAATTATGATGTACTGCATGGGCCTTGTCTATTTTATTATTATTATTATTATTATTATTATTTTGCTGCTGTGCAAATTGTGACATTTTGGGGCGGGTGTCTTTAAAAGACCTTAGGGTCTTCTTAACCTGTCCCGCACATATTTTTGTTTTACATTGTACATTGTAAATGTTTTTGCTTTCCCAAATATTATATATTAAAAAAAACATACAACTGTATACACTGTTATGTATGTTCAATATGTTAAAACTGTATATTGAATATGTGATAACATAACACCGTATACGCTGTTATGTGTTTTAATATGTCATAACATAATCCTGTACTGTATGTTCAATACGATAGATACTTTATTGATCTCCAAGGGGAAATTCAGGAATATGTGATAACATAAAATTGTATACACTGGTATATATGTTCAATATGTGACAGTATAAAGATTTGAGTATTTTTTTTCTTCCATTTAAATTGTGTTAATCGTAAAAGACGACATCATAAAAGTTAATATTGAATCAATTTTGCTGTCAAAAGTTCAATAATAAGATTGTTTGAATCAGATGATGAATGTGTACCTACACTCCCTTGAAAAGAACAACCCCAAATGGTTCATTTATCCTTGTAGCAGCAGTTTACTCAACGCTGATGTCATAAAGTCATCAAAGCTCACATTTATCATTCACACACAGTGGCAACATTTGGGAATGATGGAAAACATTTAAAAATATAACACATATTTGTGGCTGCATCAAACAAAGTTATGTTTAAATTTCACTTTTGCATCTCATTGCACATAACTGTGGTGCGTTTAAGGAGCCTTGATTAAAGTTTAAAACAAAAGTCTTAAAGGCGGATGAGGCTTAACTTCCAGTAGATACAGCAATAATATTGTAATAATGATAATGATGATGTGCTATTATGATTATTATAATTCACTGACAGTAATCCTACATAAATCAGCTACCTTGAAGTAATAGGAAACTTGACATATCGGTATATTTTAGTGACTAATGAGAGGGTATTTAATTTTAAAACTCAATTTTGACTACTTTTAACTAAATTTGTCTGCAAAAAAAATTGTTGAGTAAGACAACACCAAATTAGAATGTTTTAGGGAATCTAAAACCACCCTATAAAGGCCAAATATTTATGATGCAGATGCAATTAATTCAATAATGAGTTATTTGGTGCACGTCAACATACTGAGTGTGTGTAAGCAGAGCGGTCTAATAACCATTAATAAGGAATAATAAACACAGAAATTGGCCCACAAAAAAATATGTTTATCGCAATAAAAACCCTAAATCCTGACCATATTTCGTATTATATATTTTTCCATAAATGAATGTTTTAATGTTCACCACATGCACACACAAGCAAGCATGTCTTCAGACATTAACATTATGCATATTAACACACAATGCAATGAACTAACAATAAACAATTAGGAATACATAATAAATAACACATTTAGACCTTTTATCCTTCTGACTTGTGGCCAAAATGGTTGGTTATGTATGAAGAAGTACCACAACTTTGCATGTATGACGAAGTACTACAGAAACAGTTATGTGGTAGAAACAATGATGTGTGTGTGTGTGTGTGTGTGTGTGTGTGTGTGTGTGTGTGGTGTGTGTGTGTGTGTGTGTGTGTGTGTGTGTGTGTGTGTGTGTGTGTGTGTGTGTGTGTGTGTGTGTGTGTGTGTGTGTGTGTGTGTGTGTGTGTGTGTGTGTGTGTGTGTCCTCTCTCTCTTAGGCAGAGATGTGAGAGACTAGTTGTGTGTCCGAGAACAAGTGTGTAGGCAGAGTAGTTGACAGAATACAAGCATTATGTTGTTGGTCGCCACTTGGGATGTACTTTTTTTTTTTAAATGATTGTATTTATTAGTGTTGCCATAACGATGAAGTCATCTTGAAGACATCTTTGTTTCAGTGTTATAAAGGAAAGTGTGCATAGTTAGTCCACACATATGGCAGGATGTGTGTTTATCTTTGGATAAGTTTGAGGATTTTGTACTAACAACCGAGTTAACTTCTTAGCAGTATGCGTCACCATGGTAACTTATGTGCTGGATCTCATAGATATAAGTAGATACTGTACGACACGCCCCTGTCGACCTAAGATAGCTCACTTTCTTGGATATTGACAAAATGGCGTCCATATCTAGCTTCATTTCAGTTTCATTTTTTCATTTGTTTATTTATTTTAGGCAATGACATAAAAAAGTACAATGTTGACAACACATAATATAAATTAATATAGTGCAAAAGCTAATGTATAGTATGTAATGCATGATTGTCCAGTTTTGCCTGAAAGGGAGTGGGAAGAAGATCATTTATTTAATCCCACCCCCAGTTCTCCATTCAGTGATTATTCACATGAGTTCACTGTTACTTTGTTTAAGGATTATAATACAGATGTTGTATCATAGTGGCATTACCACAATAATTATTACACTGTAACAATAATTTGTATCAACAATGTAGGAATAATGAATATACCAACAATGGTAATAGACAACATAGCAACAATGGTAATAGACAACATAGCAATAATGGTAATAGACAACATAGCAATAATGGTAATAGACAATATAGCAATAATGGTAAGGAAGCATTGAGCACATGTTAACACTATGAGACAGAGTACAACAGCAGGTCAAATTAAAGACCCTCATCTCTATATTTGAACCAGACCCCATGTTTGTATAATAGTTTAAATCGATTAATAGTTTAGCATTGCTTGTGTTGTAAGTCCAGTTTGTTCCATAGTTTTACTCCGCATACAGACACACAAAAACGTTTACGAGTGGTTTGAGCTCTCGGCAATAAGAAATATCCAAAGCCTCTCAAGTTATGAGCCTGCACTCATCTTATAAAAAAAACCCGTTGTAGATTAGGCGGCAATAATTTGTTAAATGCTTCATATAAGATTATTAATGTATTATATTTAACAAGGTCATCAAATTTGAACAACTTTGATTGCATAAACAGATTATGAGTATGTTCTAAATAACCAACGTTGTGAATGATCCGCACTGCTCTTTTCTGTAATATGATCAGAGGATGAATTGTGTTGTGGTAAGTATTCCCCCATACTTCAACACAGTATGTAAGGTATGGGAGTACCAAGGTGCAGTATAGAGTACGGAGTGCATTTTCATTGAGGTATAGTTTTGCTTTGTTTCACTTCACTGTGAGCTAATGCTCGCGAGTAAGACTAAGGGGGAACGGGGAGGCTCGTAACTCGTAATTTGTTAATATTTGTGGTCAACTTGCATTCATGTGTAGTTTGCCATTTTCTACCATCTTGTATTTAACAAAGGTAACCTAATTTCTTACACCGTACAGTGGTACCCCCTTTTTTTGAAGATGCGAGGGGTCCCTTGGCTTTTTGTTATGCTTTAAAGAGGAACTGCACTTTGTTGTGTTTAGGTTGTTTTTTCCCCCCGCTTTCTAACATGTAAAAACTGGCTCGTTCTAGGTAGCTAGCAATGCAGCTAATGTTAGCAATCAATTCTACCTCTAAATCACTTTAAAAATGCATTCAAAAACCGTCAACAATACTTCATTTACGTTCCGTAACCTGTATAATAACCAAACTGTAGCGACATTGTAATTGTAAGAGCAAACACTGAGGAAGTCCTTTTTCTAGCGTACTAACACATCGGCGTGCTTCGGTATTAGCCAGAGAAGCTAACTACTGCAAGAGATAAGCTAGCTTCTACGTCAACACAAAACGTGTTTGAGTTTGTAATGCACAACACTGCGATAGAACACCAATCTGTACCGACTGAAAAACATGAACAGTCATTTTACAGTATCTGTAAAGAATTATTTCATGTTTTGTTTGTACACAGCTGAGCTAGCCACAGAGTGTATGTACTGTACAGTATTTTTCGGAGTATAAGTCGCTCCGGAGTATAAGGCGCACCGGACGAAAATGCATAATAAAGAAGGAAAAGAACATATAAGTCGTACTGGAGTATAAGTCACATTTTTTGGGGAAATTTATTTGATAAAACCCAACACCAAGAATAGACATTTGAAAGGCAATTTAAAATAAATAAAGAATAGTGAACAACAGGCTGAATAAGTGTACGTTATATGAGGCATAAATAACCAACTGAGAACGTGCCTGGTATGTTAACGTAGCATATTATGGTAAGAGTCATTCAAATAACTATAACATATAGAACATGCTATACGTTTACCAAACAATCTGTCACTCCTAATCGCCAAATCCGATGAAATCTTATACGTCTAGTCTCTTACGTGAATGCGCTAAATAATATTATTTCATATTTTACGGTAATGTGTTAATAATTTCACACAAGTCGCTCCTGAGTATAAGTCGCACCCCTGGCCAAACTATGAAAAAAACTGCGACTTATAGTCCGAAAAATACGGTAGTTGTACTAACACGCATGACGTGCTGCGTGTATCATGGTCGATGTACAGTGACTCACTCGATGGACAGTTGTTCGTCTGGTCCTGCTGGCCGGGGACGTTTCCTGTTGATTTTGGGTAAGCACTCCATTTATATCGAAATAGCTTTGTTCGAAGTTCCATATTTATAGCGTCATCGCTTTCACTTCATTCTCCCCCTCTTCGTTGTGCTCGCTTGTACAAGCAGTCGTTCATCCTCAGTATATTTGACTTCAAAAAGATAAGGTTGTGAATCCTCATTTGTCCAAATATAGTTGTCTTCCTTGTCTGTTACCAAGGCTGCCATGATTAGAACAAACACATACCGGAAGTAGGAACACATTGATTGATTGAAACTTTTATTAGTAGATTGCACAGTACAGTACATATTCCGTACAATTGACCACTAAATGGTAACACCCGAATAAGTTTTTCAACTTGTTTAAGTCGGGGTCCACTTAAATTGATTCATGATACAGATATATACTATTTTCATAATACAGTCATCACACAAGATAATCATCAGAGTATATACATTGAATTATTTACATTATTTACAATCTGGGGTATGGGATATGGAGGGGGTGGGGGGTTTAGGATTGGTTGGTATCAACACTTCAGTCATCAACAATTGCATCATCAGATAAATGGACATTGGAACAGTGTAGGACTGACTTGGTAGGATATGTACAGCAAGTAGTGGACACAGAGAGAGAGATCAGAAAGTATAAGAAAAAGTGTCTACATTTGATAATTTACATTTGATTATTTACAATCCGAAGAGGTATGATGTAGAAGGGAGGGTGTTAGTTTAGGGTTGAAGTTGCCTGGACGTGTTCTTTTAGTGCGGTTTTGAAGGAAGATAGAGATGCCCTTTCTTTTACACCTGTTGGGAGCGCATTCCATATTGATGTGGCATAGAAAGAGAATGAGTTAAGACCTTTTGTTAGATCGGAATCTGGGTTTAACGTGGTTAGTGGAGCTCCCTCTGGTGTTGTGGTTATGGCGGTCATTTACGTTAAGGAAGTAGTTTGACATGTACTTCGGTATCAGGGAGGTGTAGCGGATTTTATAGACTAGGCTCAGTGCAATTTGTTTTACTCTGTCCTCCACCCTGAGCCAGCCCACTTTGGAGAAGTGGGTAGGAGTGAGGTGTGATCTAGGGTGGAGGTCTAGAAGTAATCTGACTATATGTTCTGGGATGTTTGGAGTCTGGATTTGAGGGTTTTGGAGGTGCTAGGGTACCAGGAGGTATGTTGCCAGAAGTCAGACGTGTGCTCCTATGGAAACAGAAATCAATGCGCAGAAAAAAATCAGTCCCGGAAATTATTCAAATGATCAAAAATATGGTAAACATTGAACATATTACTTTAGGTGTTCAAAAATGAATAGAAAAAAACAATTAAGACCATGGTTGAGACCTTCGAAACAAACTATCTAGCCAGCTTACTTGTTGTCGCCTCTGTTCGCAGTCAAAGCCACAACGATGATGGCTGTCCACTTTGCTGCTAATCATATTTGTATGATTACAATCCGAACACTGTTAGTTCCAAACCAGTTGTAGTTTTAGAGTATTTATCCGTAGCCAGCAAGAAGGTATATTTTTGACGAGACTGTAAACAAAGGTCACAACACCGGAAGTATATTTAGGGGGCGTCGCTACAGGACAGAGTTGCCAAATGGGAAACGATTTGCATGCTGTACAATTTTACATTACATTTTTTATGATAATTGTCATGACGTGGACTGTGGGATGGTTTGTTTTCCCGGAATGCAAAGGAATTGGATCGGACATGGGATGAAGGTAAGGACATATTTATTCTAACAAAGTACAAACAAAAGAGTACAAACAAAAGGCGCGCACAAGGCGGAGATAAAACTTGACTACGAAACAAAACTAACACTTAGACAGAAACTATGGACATGAAAAACTACACTTACTGTGACATGAAAAAACAAACACTTACAGTACGTGGCATGGCATGAAGCATAAACTAGGGAATAAACAGGGCATGATAATGACAGAGGTAGCAGAAGTCAACAGAGATAATGTCGCCAGGCCGACCAACAGAAAAAGACAGGCTTAAATAACTGACATGATTGGTGACAGGTGTGAGTCCAAACGTGGAACAGGTGAAACTAATGGGTAACCATGGGAACAAAACAAGGGAATGAAAAAGCAGGAACTAAGTGACCAAAAACCAAACAGGACATAACTAAAACAAAACATGATCAAAAGACATGACAATAATAATGTTAGTAAATTACCAAATAAAAAACAAAGCAGTCAGTGGTACATTACGTGGTACATGTAAGTGTCAAAAAGACAGTCGAAAGAGTAAACTCAATAAAAATATAAAAGCAACATTTTAATTTTGCTCCCAATTTTATTGAGTTGAACTCAAAGACCTACAACGTTTACTGTGTACACAAAATACCCATTCCTCTCAAATATTGTTCACAAATCTGTCTAAATCTGTGTTGGTGAGCATTTCTTCTTTGCCAAGATAATCCATCCCACCTCAAAGGTGTGGCATATCAAGATGCTGATTAAACAGCATGAATTTTGCACAGGTGGGATTTAGGCTGCCCACAATAAAAGGCTACTCTGAAGTGTGCAGTTTTATCACACAGCACAATGCCACAGATGTCGCAAGTTTTGCGGGAGCGTGCAGTTGGCATGTTCTACCATAAGCCATGTCCGAAAGTGTTTCAAAGAATTTGGCAGTACATCCAACCGGCCTGACAACCGCAGACCACGTGTAACCACAGCAGCCCGGGACCTCCACATCCAGCAGGTGCACCTCCATAATCGTCTTGACACCAGCTACCAGGACAGCTGCTGCAACAATTGGTTTGCATAACCTAAGAATTTCTGCACAAACTGTGAGAAACTGTCTCACTCAGGGAAGCTCTTCTGCATGCTCGCCGTCCTCATCGGGGTGTCGACCTGACTGCAGTTTGGCGTCGTAACCGACTCGAGTGGACAATTTCACACATTCGATGGCGTCTGGCACATTGTAGAGGTGTTCTCTTCATGGATGAATCTTGGTTTTCACTGTTCAGGGCAGATGGCAGACAGCGTGTGTGGCGTCGTGTGGGAGAGAGGTTTGCTGATGTCAACGTTGTGAATCAAGTGGTGGGGGTGGGGTTATGGTATGGGCAGGCGTATGTTATGGACAACGAACGCAAGTGCATCTTATTGATTGCTTTTTAAAGGCACAGCGATACTGTGACGAGATCCTGAGGCCCATTGTTGTGTCATTCACACAAGACCATCACCTCATGTTGCAGCATGACAATGCAAGGCCCCATGTTGCAAGGATCTGTCCACAATTCCTGGAAGCTGAGAACATCCCAGTTCTTGCATGGCCAGCATACTCACCGTACATGTCACCCGTTGGGCATGTTTTGGATTATCTTAAGTTAAGTTAAGTACCAATGATTGTCACACACACACACACTAGGTGTGGTGAAATTTGTCCTCTGCATTTGACCCATCCCCTTGATCACCCCCTGGGAGGTGAGGGGAGCAGTGGGCAGCAGCGGTGCCGCCCGGGAATCATTTTTGGTGATTTAACCCCCAATTCCAACCCTTGATGCTGAGTGCCAAGCAGGGAGGTAATGGGTCCCATTTTTATAGTCTTTGGTATGACTCGGCCGGGGTTTGAACTCACCCACTGAGTAGGTCATCTTGGCTCATTAACGCAGATTTAGACAGATTTGTAATAAGCGGTAGAAAATGGATGGATGGATGTAAACAATATTTGAGAGGAGGTGATCTTTTTTGTATATAATAAAAGTTTTAGATCTTTGAATTCAACTCATGAAAAATGGGAGCAAAAACAAAAGTGTTGCGTTTATATTTTTTTAGATTGAAATAAATAGAAAGGTAAAATATAGTGTAGAAATGCACCCAATTGCAGAGAATGTAGTCTTGATTTTCAACATTTTCCTTCAGGGTTTGTGTGGCAGCACTTCAAAATGTTTCTTTTTTTTTTTCAATTTTCCTCTTTTTTTTTTTAAAGGGTGCTCACATCCGTGAGGCTTCAAATTAAGTGTGGGACGGTCCTGGGCACCACTATACTTTATTTATATAAGTCATACTTCATAGATATACAGGTAAAAGCCAGTAAATTAGAATATTTTGAAAAACTTGATTTATTTCAGTAATTGCATTCAAAAGGTGTAACTTGTACATTATATTTATTCATTGCACACAGACTGATGCATTCAAATGTTTATTTCATTTAATTTTGATGATTTGAAGTGGCAACAAATGAAAATCCAAAATTCCGTGTGTCACAAAATTAGAATATTACTTAAGGCTAATACAAAAAAGGGATTTTTAGAAATGTTGGCCAACTGAAAAGTATGAAAATGAAAAATATGAGCATGTACAATACTCAATACTTGGTTGGAGCTCCTTTTGCCTCAATTACTGCGTTAATGCGGCGTGGCATGGAGTCGATGAGTTTCTGGCACTGCTCAGGTGTTATGAGAGCCCAGGTTGCTCTGATAGTGGCCTTCAACTCTTCTGCGTTTTTGGGTCTGGCATTCTGCATCTTCCTTTTCACAATACCCCACAGATTTTCTATGGGGCTAAGGTCAGGGGAGTTGGCGGGCCAATTTAGAACAGAAATACCATGGTCCGTAAACCAGGCACGGGTAGATTTTGCGCTGTGTGCAGGCGCCAAGTCCTGTTGGAACTTGAAATCTCCATCTCCATAGAGCAGGTCAGCAGCAGGAAGCATGAAGTGCTCTAAAACTTGCTGGTAGACGGCTGCGTTGACCCTGGATCTCAGGAAACAGAGTGGACCGACACCAGCAGATGACATGGCACCCCAAACCATCACTGATGGTGGAAACTTTACACTAGACTTCAGGCAACGTGGATCCTCTGCCTCTCCTGTCTTCCTCCAGACTCTGGGACCTCGATTTCCAAAGGAAATGCAAAATTTGCTTGGTTGGGTGATGGTTTGGGGTGCCATGTCATCTGCTGGTGTCGGTCCACTCTGTTTCCTGAGATCCAGGGTCAACTCCATGCAAACTCTGCTGTAAAAATCTCTCTAAAATGTTCAAGGGGCCACATTTCTAAAAAGCTAAGGACCTGAATTCTTATCAGGGCCGCTTTTGGCTGAATTGGGGCCCTATACTGAATTAGATTTTGTATGTGACATTCAATACCACACATTGAATTCATTATCTGATTTACAACTAGAGCTGCCGATAAATGCGTTAAAAAGTAATATCAGAAATTATCGGTATGTTTTTTTTATTTTTATAATCGTTATGGTTTTTTTAATTTTTTTTTTTTATTAAATCAGTATAAAAAAACACAAGATACACTTACAATTAGTGCACCAACCCAAAAAACCTTCCTCCCCCATTTACACTCATTCACACTAATTCACACAAAAGGGTTGTTTCTTTCTGTTATTAATATTCTGGTTCCTACATTATATATCAATATATATCAATACAGTCTGCAAGGGATACAGTCCGTAAGCACACATGATTGTGCGTGCTGCTGGTCCACTAATAGTACTAACCTTTAGCAGTTAATTTTACTAATTTTCATTAATTACTAGTTTCAATGTAACTGTTTTTATATTGTTTTACTTTCTTTTTTATTCAAGAAAATGTTTTTAATTTATTTATCTTATTTTATTTTATTAATTTTTTTTAAAAGTACCTTATCTTCACCATACCTGGTTGTCCAAATTAGGCATAATAATGTGTTAATTCCACGACTGTATATATTGGTTGAAATCGGTATCGGTTGATATCGGTATCGGTAATTAAAGAGTTGGACAATATCGGAATATGGGATATCGGCAAAAATCCATTATCGGACATCCCTATTTACAACATTACCAGAAACGTCTACATTTAAGATGTTTTTATTTTTTTAAATTTAATTTAATGTTTGTTTGTTTTTCCCAAGATGGCGCCGCTGTTGTGGCTGCTGGTGGCAGGAGCTCTGTGCTCTTGTGTCATCATTTTGTGTTCCTGGTGTTTCCCTCTTGTTTTCATGTGGGTTTTTTTTTTGCCTTTTGGTTCGGGACGCTTTGGGACTGTGCGACAAGAGGTGACACTTTGGTGACTTCTGCGGGGCTTTTTTGTGGGCTTCTGGATCTGCCTCCCGGGAGCTTTTTGGCTGTGGGGACCAGCTGCTGGGTCTCTGCCACACTGCAGTCCGTTTGGAGAGACTGGAGGAGATGCGGATGAAGAGACAGGGCTGCGGCGCTAGCGCTGGGTGCCGGGACGTACGGGCTTCACTGTGTCTTGGCTGAATGAGCGTCTATCTTCGTCTCCTTGGACGCATCGTCGCTCATCTATACGGACTGGATATTGGCTGAGAGTCGGTGGGCGGCCGAGAGTGGAGTCGGCTTTCTTAGTTGCTTTGTTGGGTCTGCTCCTGTCTCTGGCTATGCTCCCCCAACCCAGTAGACGATGGCGTAGATTCCGTGGAACACCGCAGAGGCGGGTGTTGAAAGGATGTTTTTGTTTGGTTGCTTGTCTATGTATGGTGCAATCGTGTGTGCGCAATGTATATTATTGGTTAATTATT
Source organism: Nerophis lumbriciformis (assembly GCF_033978685.3). Lineage (NCBI taxonomy): Eukaryota > Metazoa > Chordata > Actinopteri > Syngnathiformes > Syngnathidae > Nerophis > Nerophis lumbriciformis. The sequence continues at coordinate 47,753,828 of NC_084550.2, read as the reverse complement.
TTTAGTTTTTTTTGTTGTTTTACTTTTGTGGCTGTATGTAGAAGTGGCACTGCTCGAGTGGCAGCTGGTTGCATCAGCTCTGCTCTTTTAATGTACTTTGTGTTCTTTGTTTACCTTTTACACACGTTTATGTGTGCTATGACTATGAGGTTTTCTTCTTCTTTGGCCTCAGTCTGGACCCCCTCTCCAGGGGCCCAGGTTTAGACTGAATTTTTTTTTTTTGTTCGGATCTGAGGCTAAAAAGTTGGATTGGGATCGCCGGCAAAAAATGTTGATGGGGACATCCCTTAGGGTTTATGCTTTTTCAATGAAACTTAAACTTTTTGTACTGCAACAAATTAGTGCTAAAGACATTGTTCAATAACTAACTTTTTTAGTACAAAACAACCAATTTACCATAATTCATGAATGTAATTTGAACTTCAAAATAATGGTTTGATGACTCGCCCTATCTTGCCTCTGATTGGCCTGTCCCTAATGTTTTGCCCTAATCTTAATCAATCGTGACTCCTCATAGTAAACAACCAACCAATCATGGATTTTCTTATACGTAAACCAACCAATTCTCGTTGATTTTTCCCGTATATTTTGTCCACTGCAGCCGTAAACCAGAATAGATTAACATGATAAACCGTACTCATTACGGGAAAACTGTAGTTGTTGGCAGGTATGGCAAAGAGACGGATCAAGATTTTAACACACATTGTAGGTCGGGAAAAATGAAGAAAAACTGAATTTAAAAAATATATATATATATATATATTTTTTAATATTCAATTGCAGCTTGTTTACATTAGATGCAGTCAGTGGTCATTTGCTTTACTTATTTAGTTACACTAATGGTGTTCCTCAAGGTTCTATTTTAGGCCCTTTCTTTTTCTTTTGGGCTATTCAACTTGTTCAGTAAAAAAAACAACTGTGAGGGACTCACATTTCTGCAGAAGTTCCTTTAAAAACAGCAGATAGCTTCTGAAATTCTGACAAAAAAATAAACCAAAACAATAAAGGTCTACTGTAGAAGACGCTGGTTCTCCGGAATAAACAAAATAATAGTGAAGGGAGAAGTCCGGACCCCCGGTCCCTAGCTTTCTGTAAATGTGGCACCCAAAAACAAATTGTTGAATATATCTGCTTTGGACAAACTGAATCAAAGAATTAGTGGAATGATTTTTTTATCAAAAGTGTCAATGAAGCCGTTCAGCATCTTCAGCCCCTCCCCCTCCCGTGGGCGTGACTGTCACAGGATGGACCAATCAAAAGCCTCTATCAGCCCATCACTGACTCCTTTGTGCGCATCTTTTCCTCCTTCCATCAAGCCCGTCACTCAGACTTGGAGGAGCAGCAGGAAGACCAAGTTGAAGGCGGCCATGCAAAAATCAGCAATGCACAATAACTTTTTGATCAACTAGAAAGAGTTTTGAGGGCAGAGGAGAGACTTTACTGAGGGAAACTGAAAGTGAGGAGCAAAGTTAAAAACGACGGGAGTATTGATCCATTGATTGATTGGTTGGTTGTTAGTCAGAGCGACTGAAGGATGGCAAACTCTGGACTCCAGTTGTTGGGTTATTTCCTGGCGTTGGGCGGCTGGATCAGCATCATCGCCACCACGGCTTTGCCACAATGGAAGCAGTCGACTTACGTCGGTGACGCGATCATCACCGCTGTGGGTCTGTATGAGGGTCTGTGGATGAGCTGTGCTTCACAGAGCACGGGACAGGTCCAGTGCAAGATCTTTGACTCCATGCTTTCTCTCGACAGTGAGTACCATCAAAGCTTTTAGAGCCAATAAAATCTAATATTATATATACAGTATATTCACCAGTACCATATATTAAAAAAAACCTTTTGGGAAGAATTGTCATGTTTTGAAATCATTTGACAGATTGTGAAATCATTTCGATCAGTTGGGTCTGAAATTAAGAAGTATTTCACACTAAAGTACATCATACTTATTACACATTTTACAACATTATCATCGCTATCATACTGCTACACATGCTTAAAGATACGGGTGGTACACATCGTACCATTTAGTTTATTTAAAAAACTGAACAAAAACAATCATAAAAACAATGCAGTACAGTTCAGATATAGAAACAAATAATTCACAATGAAAACACACACACACACACACAAAAAAATGAAAGCATTATGATCAGATTTTCCATATTCAAAAAAGGAGTAGGAAGAAGTGAATCTTATTTCCTCCCACCCCTTATTCATAAATTAACTCACTAGCTTTCTTGTACAATTATTCATTTACTGCTCTTATTTTTATATATATATATATATATATATATATATATATATATATATATATATATATATATATATATATATATATATGTATCTTTTTTTTTTTTTTTTTTTTTTTTTTTAATTATTAATTAGTCCAACAAAAATAATACACAATAATACTAAAATAATTCAATTCCAATTCCAAAACCAAACTCAGCCCTGCAACATTAAGAATAGCAATCAACAGAGCAATTGAGCAATCAACAGAGCAATTGAGAGGACACACAAACATGACACAAACCAAAAGTAGTCAAACAAAAATGAATACCGGTAATATCAACAATAGTATCGATATTAATAAGAATTCCAACATAGCAGTGATTACACATCCCTCATTTACATTATCATCACAGCCATTTATAAAAATATAAATATGTTGTTAATAATCTTTGTCTCACGTATAAACAGAGGTGGGTAGTAACGCGCTACATTTACTCCGTTACATCTACTTGAGTAACTTTTGGGATAAATTGTACTTCTAAGAGTAGTTTTAATGCAACATACTTTTACTTTTACTTTAGTATATTTATAGAGAAGAAACGCTACTTTTACTGCGCTACTTTTATCTACATTCAGCTCGCTACTCGCTACAAATTTTTATCGATCTGTTAATGCACGCTTTGTTTGTTTTGGTCTGTCAGACAGACCTTCATAGTGCCTGCGTTTCAACAAATACAGTCACTGGTGACGTTCACTCCGTTCCACCAATCAGATGCAGTCACTGGTGACGTTGGACCAATCAAACAGAGCCAGGGGTCACATGACCTGACTTAAACAAGTTGAAAAACGTATTGGGGTGTTACCATTTAGTGGTCAATTGTACGGAATATGTACTGTACTGTGCAATCTACTAATACAAGTTCCAATCAATCAATCAAAAGTGTGAAGGAAAAAAGAATTTTTTTTATTTCAACCGTACACCCCGTCAAAAGCCTAAAGACTGACTGCACAGTTCCTGTCTAAAAGTGCCGCTCCATCGCGCCTGCGCTTTCAAAATAAGAGTCTCCGAAAGCCTGCGCAAACAAGCTAGCAAGCTACGGAGTTTGCCGCCAATGTATTTCTTGTAAAGTGTATAAAAACGAATATGTAAGCTGGACATATAAGATGCCAAAAACCAACCACTTTCATGTGGTATTAGACAGAAAGGAGGAACTTTTTTTCTCCTCCATTTGAAAACGTGGACGTTTGTCATCACTACTGTCTGATTCCAATCAATGCAAGTCATCAGAATCAGGTAATACACCAACTTATATTCTTGTCTTCATGAAAGAAAGGAATCTATATGTGTTAAACATGCATGTATATTCATTAAAACACTATTAACATGTAAACAAAAACGGCAAAAAATATATATATAAATTATATACTGTATATATCAATGTATGTATATATATATATATATATATATATATATATATATGTATGTATATATATGTGTATATATATATATATATATAGATATGTATATATATGTGTGTGTATGTATATATATATATATATATATATATATATATATATATATATATATATATATATGTATGTATATATATGATATGTGTGTGTATGTTACTCATCAGTTACTCAGTACTTGAGTAGTTTTTTACAACATACTTTTTACTTTTACTCAAGTAAATATTTGGGTGACTACTCCTTACTTTTACTTGAGTAATAAATCTCTAAAGTAACAGTACTCTTACTTGAGTACAATTTCTGGCTACTCTACCCACCTCTGCGTATAAACACATTTTTTGGTACACATACGTGGCGCAGTGGAAGAGTGGCCGTGTGCGACCCGAGGGTCCCTGGTTCAATCCCCACCTAGTACCAACCTCGTCATGTCCGTTGTGTCCTGAGCAAGACACTTCACCCTTGCTCCTGATGGGTGCTGGTTAGCGCCTTGCATGGCAGCTCCCTCCATCAGTGTGTGAATGTGTGTGTGAATGGGTAAATGTGGAAGTAGTGTCAAAGCGCTTTGAGTACCTTGAAGGTAGAAAAGCGCTATACAAGTACAACCCATTTATCATTTATTATTACTAAGTGACGGTAAAACCAACAAATGATAGGTAAATAAATACCCATATAATATTAATAATGTAAACACCATTTTGAGGGTCACACACAAAAGATACGTAATTCAGAGATGTCCGATATTTAGAGCCGCTCAGTTTGGGCCTTTGCAACATTTAATTGCATTTAATTTAATTTCATGTATTTAATTTAATAATTTTAAACATAATTTATATCAGGGGATGTCGCTGTGGTTTGCGAAGCCCTTTGAGACGTTTTTGATTGAGGGCTACATAAGTATAGATCAGGCCCGGGCAATTAATTTGACTCAGGGGGGCAAATTTAGAGAAAAAAATGTGCCTGGGGGCCAATATATCTATTTTTAAGGAGCACTAATACAAAACCTCACAAGAACGTCTGATTGAATGCTAAAAACATTATGACAGACCATCTTAAATTTTTTATTTTTTTTTACTGAATGAGACACCCAGAATGTACATGAAAATAAAGAATGTGGGATTTACAATATTAACTATGAACGATAAAACACTGAATATTGACAACATATGAACGTCACACCCCCTCTAGATCAACATATTTTACAATCAAGCAAAATGCAACAAAAATGCAACAAACAGCTAAATATGAAGGCGAAGGGTAAATAAACACCTACGATCTGATATATCTGATTTTTGATCTTTGTTGTAAAAATCTCCTTCCGCGTCTGTCCCTGACAGCCACATTTCAGGCTGGCCGCTCTGGAAACTCTCTGTGGAAACGCTCCCCACCCACACTGCTTAGTGCCTGGTCTGAGCTGCTGTGACTTAGATTACCATAGTAACTAATTAGATTACCATAGTAACTAATTAGATTACCATAGTAACGAGTATATCATGCAAAAGCACAGATTCCAACCATTAAAATACTTTGTATAGTTCAAGACTTACGGTCATTAGAAAACATCACTGCACATCATAATGGCAGCTACAGTTTCCATATTAAAGATCTAAAAAAATTATTTGGGAATGTCCGGCGGGCCAGTTTGAAAAGCTTAACGGGCCACATGTGGCCCCCAGGCCTTAATTTGCCCAGGTCTGGTATAGGTGATTTGTTGATTGATTTTATTTTGTGGCTCTGACTCCCTTACAACATGTTAGACCTTTTTATTTATGAGAAACTATTTTCAAACTTTAATAATCAAACTTGAATTAATTTGACGTCATGAATTAGTTTTTTGTACTAAAACAAAGTTATGGTAAATATTTTTTTAATAATATTTAAAATTTTATTAATTTGTTTCTCACTTACCTATTTTTTTATATCAATGCACAGATGTTAAAAAGGACAATTTCTATGTTGATGATTTGTTATAAATTAAGTAAAATTATAGTGTTTTGCCGCTTATAGTAAAAATCCAGAATGTGTGTGAAAACTGTGTGTCAGTGTTGGAACACTCAAGAGATACGTGAAAGTAAAATATCTTTGCATACATAATCAGTATGACAATATGTGTCACTGAGCTGGTATGTCATATACAAAAGCTTTACATCAGACCTGGGCATTTATTTTGACTCGGGGGGCCACATTGAGAGAGACAAATGTGTCTGGGGGGCCGGTGCGTATGTTTGTATGAAATATACAGGTATATGTGTATATATATATAATATATATATATATATATATATATATATATATTTATATATATATATATATATATATATATATATACTGGCTATAAAGATTGTGGGATTTATTATATTAACTATGAACGATAAAACACTGAATATAAACAACATATGAATGTTGCTCTTTTTCACTTCTCAGACCACCTCCTCTTTTACAATCAAGCAAAACACAACAAAAATGCAACAAACCGGGCGAAATATGAACACAAACATTAAAAAAACAAATCTGATATATGATATCACTTTTCTGCAGAACTTTGTTGTACAAATCTGCTTTTGTGGCTACAGTTTCGATGTTAAAGGTTTAAAAAAAAAAACTAATTTGGAAATGTCCGGCGGGCCGAATTGAAAATCTAAATTGTCCCTGTCCGGCCCACGGACCGTATTTTGCCCAGATCTAGTATGCATTGTAGGACTAGGCAATCGGCTATTAGGAGCTAGTATCTGCACAACAGCTAAGCATGCAATCGCACATAAGCTAGACATTTGTAATAAGTGTACTTAATTGAACAATACTGCAGTCTACAACAGCACATTTGTCAATATAGCAAGTATCAAAGAGACAGAAGCGTATTCAGTAACAAACGTGTCCGCATCATTTACCTTACTGTGTCATGTGTCTAACTTAACGAATAATTGTGACCACTAAGGGTTGCCAAAAAAACAAATTACAACCCCACTTCAAAAGCCTAAATCTGCCACAAGGTTAGTGTTTTTCATACTTGCCATTTTTCTCTGGCTAATTTTACTTGATCAAACCTTTTCTAACATTCAACACTACAAAATAACACAAGTATGTACTATGGTGCCTGCTGATGTATCGGATTAGTATCGATATCGGCCAACATGCCATTATTGGTATTGTATCAGAAGTGAAAAAGTTGTATTGGGACACTAAATCAGACCAAATATTATGGTGATATATTGTGTTATTATATTGATATTAGTTGAAGGACAGTGATCTTAAATTCTTGATACTTTAAACAATATATATATCAAATTGTTTTTTGCATGAGAAACTATTATTATTATTATTATTATTATTATTATTATGTCAGCATTAATTTCAATAGTTTTACTGTGAGCAATAATTTTAATAGTGTTTGTTTTTGGCATTAATCATATTAATTTGTTAGCATTTATCTTAACAGTGTGTATTGTTAGCATTAATCTTTATAGTTCTTCATGTCAGCAATAATTTTAATAGTTGTTATTGTTTGCATTAGTCTTAATAGTTGTTCATGTCAGCATTAATTTTAACAGTTTTTAATGTTAGCAATAATGATAATGGTGTTTTTGTTAGCATTGATCATATTAGTGTTTATTGTTAGCATTAATTTTAATAGTTGATAATGTCAGCATTCATTTGAAAAATGTTTTATTGTTAGCGTTAATCTTAATAGTGTTTATTGTTAGCACTGATCTTAAAAGTGTTTATTGTTAGCATTAATCCTAATAGTTTTTCATTTCAGCATTAGATGTAAAAGTTTGGTATAGTTAGCTTTAATCCTAATAGTGTTTATTGTTAGCAATAATTGTAATAGTGTTTATTGTTAGCATTAATACTATTAATTTGTTAGCATTAAACTTAATAGTGTTTTGTTGTTAGCATGATTTTATTAATTTGTTAGCATTACACTTGATAGTGTTTATTAGCATAATCGTATGTATATGTTAGCAGTAATCTTAATAGTTTTTAATGTTAGCATTAATCTTATTTTTTCAGCATTAATCATAATAGTGTTTATTGTTGGCATTAATCTTAATAGGGTTTATAGTTGACATTCATTATGAGTGTTTAATGTCAGCATTAATCTTAGTAATAGTGTTTATTGTGGGCATTAATCTTAATAGTTGGTTCCTATTGTTAGCATCAATCCCATTAGTGTTTATTGTTAGCGTTAATCTTATTAATTTGTTGGCATAATCTTAATAATGTTGATTGTCAGCGTCAATCTTTATAGTGTATATTGTTAGCATTTATCTTAATAGTTCATGTAAGCATTAATTTTAATAGTTTTTATTGTTAGCATTCATCCTAATATAGGCTTTCCATACTATGATACTAATAATATTAGGTTAGTCATTAGCGAGATGGCTTTTAATGCTGCTTTGCATGCGGGTTCAAATTGACGACTATTTCCTCACACCATTGAGCAAGTCATTGATCAGTGATGAGTCCAATAAGTGATGCTGGATATTACATTCCTTGAGCAGCAACACACAAGCACACAGGTGTTATTAATTTCTGTCAACAAATATTTGCATTTCTCTTGAAAAACTTTACATACGATTTCTCCTTTTTGACAAAGACAGTTTGTGGCTAATGAGGGTGTGAAGGTGAGCAGAAAAAAGGGCAGCCTGCACCTTCTAGTGGATGGTTTAGGAACAACATTTTGTTCATGCATGTTTGCCTTTAAAATGTATTCAATGATTCAAATCATAAATATAAGGGACAAGCGGTAGAAAAATGGATGGATGTAGGGCTGCAACTAACAACTAATTTGATAATCGATTAATCTGTCGATTATTACTTTGATTAATCGATTAATAATCGGATAAAAGAGACAAATTACATTTCTATCCTTTCCTGTATTTTATTGGGAAAAAAACAGTATACTGGCACCATACTTATTTTGATTATTGTTTCTCAGCTGTTTGTAAATGCTGCAGTTTATAAATAAATGTTTATTTAAAAAAAAAAAAAGTAGGCTCTGCGCATAGCATAGAGCCAACGAATCGATGACTAAATTAATCGCCAACTATTTTTATAATCGATTTTAATCGATTTAATCAATTAGTTGTTGCAGCCCTGGATGGATATGCAAGTAATATCCT
>NC_084550.2:47615000-47740000 GCF_033978685.3 Nerophis lumbriciformis | reverse complement strand
TATATAGCCAATATTATTTTCAGAATAAAATGATTATGTGCAAGTTATTGTGTGTGTAATGATGTGAAGATATTTTCCTCCCACTAAGTTATGTGAGAGGTTTTTTTTTTTGTGAAGTTCGGTTGTGTTTTAATTTTTATTTTTTTTGCCAAAGCAAACCCAGCAGAAACGTGGATGCTTTTGTGTTGGTTTGCAGTGTTTCTGAATTTTGATGTTTTTCTTGTAGTCCACATCCAGACGTGTCGCGCCCTGATGGTGTTGGCGGTGCTGATCGGCCTGATTGGCATCATCATCAGCGTGGTGGGCATGAAGTGCACAAAGGTGGGAGATACCAATCCAGCCATCAAGATGCGTATCGCCGTGACGGGAGGGGTTCTCTTCCTTCTTGCAGGTGGTTTTTGTTTTACATCAGTAGAAGCATTTAAGTCCCATCTTAAAACTCATTTGTATACTCTAGCCTTTAAATAGCCCCCCTGTTGGACCAGTTGATCTGCCGTTTCTTTTCTTTTCTCCTCTGCTCCCCTTTTCCTTGAGGGGGGGGGGCACAGGTCCGGTGGCCATGGATGAAGTGCTGGCTGTCCAGAGTCGGGACCCGGGGTGGACCGCTCGCCTGTGCATCGGCTGGGAACATCTCTACGCTGCTGACCCGTCTCCGCTCGGGATGGTGTCCTGCTGGCCCCACTATGGACTGGACTCTTACTATTATGTTGGATCCACTATGGACTGGACTCTCACAATATTATGTCAGACCCACTCGACATCCATTGCTTTCGGTCTCCCCTAGAGGGGGGGGGTTACCCACATATGCGGTCCTCTCCAAGGTTTCTCATAGTCATTCACATCGACGTCCCACTGGGGTGAGTTTTTCCTTGCCCGTATGTGGGCTTTGTACCGAGGATGTCGTTGTGGCTTGTGCAGCCCTTTGAGACACTTGTGATTTAGGGCTATATAAATAAAGATTGATTGATTGATTGATCAAACTTTCATATAGATATGAATTATGTGTCGCTGTAAACATGTCAAGTGGCGCAGACTGCTGATGTCACTTTGATGATTGACAGGCTGCGGCCCCTCATGCTTTGTCTAATAAGAAGTCAACGGTCAATTTTCAGATTCATAATTTTTTTATTTTTTTTTACAGTGTGACTGTTTGAAGCAAAATAATACAAAGGTGACATCCCGCCAACTCATGGGTCCTCAAAATGTCTGTCTTCTCTGCTTAAGAGCATATATCCTCTTATCAGGGAGGGGGGTTGTCCTTGAGCAACCATTTGAATGAGGTTTCCATGGCAACAGACCCTGTGCTCTTGATTAGGGTGTGGGGGGTGCCGCTCGCAAATACCTCATACTTTAGTGCCATAGGATGTATCGTGTGACACTGGGGGTGGGTGTGACTTTAAAACCCACCATTTACAGTTATACCCTTTGATTCACGGTTTTCCATGCCAAGGACGCCCAAACTGGTGGAGAGATGGAACAGGGACCCCTCACTTACAAAACCCACAACCAGTGAAGTTGGCACTTTGTGTAAATCGTAAATAAAAACAGAATAGGTTTTGGAGCAACATATGTTGCCATCCAAGCAACCGTATCATGGACGCCCCTGCTTATTTCAGCAAGACAATGCCAAGCCATGTGTTACAACAATGTGGCTTCATAGTAAAAGAGTGCAGGTACTAGACTGGCCTGCCTGTAGTCCAGACCTGTCTCCCATTGAAAATGTGTGGCGCATTATGAAGCGTGAAATACAACAACGGAGCCCCCAGACTGTTGAACAACATAAGCTGTACATCAAGCAAGAATAGGAAATAATTCCACCTGAAAAGCTTAAAAATTTGGTCTCCTCAGTTCCCAAACGTTTACTGAGTGTTGTTAAAAGGAAAGGCCATGTAACAGTGGTAAAAATGCCCCTGTGCCAACTTTTTTGCAATGTGTTGCTGCCATTAAATTCTAAATTAATAAAAATGTGCACAAAAAAAAAGTAAGTTTCTTAATTGAACATTACAAATCTTGTCATTGCAGTCTATTCAATTGAATATAAATTTAAAAGGATTTGCAAATCATTGTATTCTGTTTTTATTTACCATTTACACAATGTGTCAACTTCACTGGTTTTGGGTTTTGTATATATCCTACTGTATCTACAATTGTGTTTTAAATAAAACATGTCTTAAAGGTACCTTGTTATTGTGTAATACTAAGATATTGGAATAAAACATTATAGCACCGTTATATAGCTAGCCTGCAGCTAGTGCTGCTAATCGTTGCGCTGGAAACCGCTGCTAATTGCTATCTGGCAAATAGAGCGCTAATTGCTAGCTATCTGAAATGCTAACATGAAAATAATAACCTATTAATATTTTTATTTTAAACCTACTACCCCTGCAGTAACTTTGCAGACCCCATAAGAGTCACGGACCCTCTGTTGAAGACCTCTGATCTAATCAGTTGTTCCATTTCGGACATTTGCGCCTAAAGACCTGCTAACTAACAGACAAACAAACCAACAGCAATTATTACATTGGCGGAGGAGATTACTACTACTATCAGTATAGAAGTATTACTGTGTTTTAGGAACATATTACAGTACATCCTACAGATACGTGCAATTAGATATCTGAACCACCTTTCTAAATGTAAAGAAGTTTCACTGATGGCGTGGCGTGGTAGGATCTAAACTAACATGTTGGTCTTTTCTTCTCAAAGGTCTGTGTACCCTGGTTTCAGTTTCCTGGTATGCAGCTCAGGTGTCCTACCAGTTCTTCAACCCAAATACCCCAGCCAATGCCAGGTAAGATTCAAAGTCCATCCATTCAGGTATCAGATGCGGTGGAGGAACCATCTCGATCGTGTGCATTTCGAGAGGTGCCAAGACATCTTAAAGAGGCTAATATGGAGAAATATTTCATAATAAGAATTTCTATGACTAAATAAGAATACTGAATGAGCACCAGAGGTTGTGCATTAGCACTGGGTGATCTATGTCACCCATGAATTTGGTAATGTTTTGCTATTTCCATATTTCTCAAACAATTCAAACCATTCCATATTTAGAACCTTTATTTAACCAGATGAGAAATCCATATTCAAAATGTTCCTCACTCATCTGTACCATCTATTTTTCAAATCCTGAAAATTCCAACTTTTCCCTATGGTATAGTACAAGGCAACTCGTGTATGCCGCCAGACGAGGCCCAGTGGACGTGGACGTGGACTTATGAGCTGGAGATGTCAATCCGTCAATCCATTTTTTTCGTAGGGTGCAGTCTCAGTAGGGAGGTTCAGACTTCTAGATCTCTGGCCACATCGTCCAGTTCCACCGAAGGAACACAGAGACATAGATCTACTTTAGAGCTTTCTTCTAGCTGGGCATGTCCAGAATACCTCACCAGAGGGTTGTCCAGGCGGCAATAGGACCAGATACCCTATCCACCTCAACTGTGTCCTCTCCATGTGAAGGAGCAGCAGTTATATTCTGAGCTTATCCCGAATCACCAAGTTCCTTACCTTTTTTCTTAGGGTGAGTCCAGCCACCCAATGGGGAAACTCATTTCCGCCGCTCTTTCGGTTACTATCCAAAGCTTGTAAACATAGGTGAGGGTAGGAACATACAAACTTGTACATCAACCACTAAATTGAAAGCTTTGCATTCTGACTCAGCTCACTCTTCACCACGATGATGACCACAATGCCACATAATTTCCTGTCATGCCTTGCCTCACACGTGAACAAGAGCTTGAGATACTTAAACTCCCCCAAAACCTCTCTTCTAACCAGAAGCGTACAAACAACTTTTTTTCTGACTGAGAACCATAGTCTCAGATCTTATCCCTGAAGAGCCGAAGGGGCTTTCAATGCTGCCATAGGCAAGGATGTCTTCGAGGTCGACGAGGCGCTGATGGAGAGGTACCGTGGCCAACAGTCGGGCCATCAACCTCGCAAAGATCATCGCTACATCACACAGTCAAAAGGGGGAGGTCCTTAAATAGCACAGGTCCATCCCGGTATAGAATGCAGTCTTTGGCCGGGCTTCAGGGGGAAGTGGCACCTGAAGACGAGAACCAGGATAAGCCCAGGACGAGGTCCAAGGGCTCATTATGACAAAGCCAAAAGAAGAAGAAGGAGCAACTGGGAACCGTATCTGGCTAGTTGTGGTTCAGCTTCTCGGTCAGCAACTGATTGAGAACCATAGCCTCAGATCTTATCCCTGAAGAGCCGAAGGGGCTTTCAATGCTGCCATGGGCAAGGATGTCATCGAGGTCGACGAGGCGCTGCTGGAGAAGGACCGTGGCCAACAGTCGGGCCATCAACCTCGCAAAGATCATCGCTACATCACACAGTCAAAAGGGGGAGGTCCTTAAATAGCACAGGCCCATCCCGGTACAGAATGCAGTCTTTGGCCGGGCTTCAGGGAGAAGTGGCACCTGAAGATGAGAACCAGGATAAGCCCAGGACGAGGTCCAAGGGCTCATTATGACAAAGCCAAAAGAAGAAGAAGGAGCAACTGGGAACCGTATCTGGCTAGTTGTGGTTCAGCTTCTCGGTCAGTGAAGCTTCCCTGTGTGGGAAACCCAGAGGGCAATGTGGGCATCATGTCCTGCCCAAGCAGCAATTGGAATAGCGGATGGGGGATTCACACCGGAAACTTTCTGGTGACTACTCGCTCTTAGGCTTCTAAGAGAGTATACATCTTTCTTCGTTGCCCCAGTCTACGCAGAGGCGCCACCCTCCCAACTTCTTTGGCACCATAACGACAGCTGATGCCCATGGGCTTTGATGATGCCCGTTTGCAGTAGACTTGCCATTGCCTCCTCACACACAACTTGCAAGGCAAAAGGAAGGCAACGGGGAAACATTTGGCCTGGCCTCTCCGTGTCAATCATGTGCTCCCTGAGAAGGATGGGACTCCCCTTTTCGCTGTTCTTGGCAAATGTCGCACGGAAGGTTGTCAGCCATCCCAGTAGCTCCGCTTCTTGCTTCTTGCCCTCCAGTTCCTCCTCCACATCTCCCACACTGATGCATCAACCCCTCTTCGTTTGCTAGGCTGCTGCCTTGCGCATCTCTGCTGGAACTGGGAGCTCTCAGTGGGCTGGCGGTCTCCAGTGCACTTTCCGCTGGCTTGGGTTGTGTGTTGAGGGAATTCAGAGAGGCCGTTAAAGGCACAATACAAATACGTGAACGTCACACAAAAACACACAAGTAAAACATTAACGGTGCAAAAGTGTGTACATAGGGCATCTTCAGGCTTAGCATTGTTCAGTCATCACAAAAAGGTTGACCAAGACCAAAACTCTTGTGGAATTAGAAAGCATTTAATCATCGATACAATGATATAGTACATGTGCAATGAAGTGAATATTGTCTTTTTTATTTTTTATTTTTTTATTTTTTTTTTATGTCCTGTCCAGCTTCTCAGGCAAATCATATAGTAGATGTAGATGCCTATGTCGGCTGTTCAGATTTACTTTACAAAAGAGAAGTGCAGGATACTTCTCTTGTTGCCTTATTTGTATTTGACTTTATTAAATGTATTTATATTATCATTTAGTGCAGCCGGGCCGGAGCAGGAGGGGATAGAAAGAGAAAAAAAAGGAAAAGAGGGGGAACTTGTGGGGACAAGAGGGAATTAGACAGAGAGACAAAAACAACAACTGCAAACAACAACAACAACAACAATAGAGCAACATCAGCAAATACGACATGTACAAATATGATGGTAAAAGTAATAGCAAATAAGCAGTTAGCGAAAAATAAAAAATAATACAGAAATGACAATGAGCATTATTACACTACAAATGGATCAATACAAATACCAATAGAAATAGCGCTATTGATAAAGAACACTACCAATACTTTACCTTTATTATCAACAATATAGTTGTTCAAGTGCAACAATACATATACGTAATGATAACTTGACATACGAAAGAATGCAGAAAAATGGAGGGGGAGAGAGAGAAGCAACATACATTAACCTTGTAGATTGTTATAGTAACAATAGGTTAAGCTTTGTCAGTGTGCCATGTGTTATACCCAGTTTACCCTAGGGCAACAACGTTAATATATGTTTGATGAAACGTGATTATGTGCATGAGTGTAAGTATGCATATGTACTTGTATATGTACAGAATGTGTACTGTATATGTGTTTGTACAGTGACTGTATATGTACAGAATGTGTATATGTGTTTGTACAGTGAGTGTATATGTACAGTATGTGTATGTTTGTATATTGAATGTGTGTGTGGGTGTACGAACTTTAAGTATGTAAATATGTACTGTATTTGTATTTGTGAATGTTGTCTTTAACATCAGTACACACTACAAGGAGGACGCTACGTTATGTTTTTTTAGTTGCTTGGTCGCTTGTTACGCACGTGCACAAAAATGGAATCAAGACACGTAAATTAACTTCATGATATGTCATTAAAGAAGGACTAAAAACATGAGATAATGTTGCACCTTTCTTATGACAAAGCAAAAATTATTGCTTTTTAAAGCTGTCCCATCAGGTGGATGTTCCACAGCAATCGTATCCAAAACAGCTAGCGGGAGTGTCGCAAAGCCCATTTTGATGTGTCTTTTTTTATTAATGTTGAGTGAAAATAGCAGCATGTTTACGTTCCAACATACAATAAATCCTCTTATAGCAGGGGTGCCCATTACGTCGATCGCGAGCTACCGGTGGATGGTGGAGGGTGTGTCAGTCGATTGCCAGCCACGCATTAAAATTAGCAATCATAAATCTTCACTATGACGTCACTTGATTGACATTCGGTATGGCGTAGTGGGTAGAGCGGCCGTGCCAGAAACCTGAGGGTTGCAGGTTCGCTCCCCGCCTCTTACCATCCAAATCGCTGCCGTTGTGTCTTTGGGCAGGACACTTCACCCTTGCCCCCGGTGCCGCTCACACTGGTGAATGACTGATGAATGATAGGTGGTGGTCGGAGGGGCCATAGGCACAAACTGGCAGCCACGCTTCCGTCAGTCTACCCCAGGGCAGCTGTGGCTACGAAAGTAACTTACCATCACCAGGTGTGAATGAATGATGGGTTCTCACTTCTCTGTGAAGCGCTTTGAGTGTCTAGAAAAGCGCTATATAAATCTAATCCATTATTATTATTATTATTAAAGTGTACGATGATTTTCGACAAATGCAATCTTTGTAATGGCGGTATCTATGTTTCCTGTGCAGGTATGAGTTTGGCTCCGCCCTCTTTGTGGGCTGGGCTGCAGCCAGTCTGACGATACTTGGCGGTTCCTTGCTGTGCTGCTCCTGCTCCAAAGATGACCTGCAAGGCCAGCAGTACTACCGCCAATCACAGCCTTCAACGGCCAGGGAGTACGTGTAAAAAACCCAACCTGCTATCCAGCAGCATACTGCACAATATTAAAGTATAACTACGCCACAATTATTGATATGCACCATTAAACTGTAGTACTACAGCTAAATCTTTGAGGACATCATTGTAAATCTTCCTTATGGTATGTTAAATACACACATGTATATTAAATATATACATGTATATTAGATATATAAATGTATATTGAATATACAAGTGTGTACAATGTGCATGCTAGTGTTGATGAGTTTTTGAGGTGAACTGAATCCTTTTTGCCAAACTAAAAATGCAAAAGTATGACTTGTGTAGAGTACAATGATGACCATTGACAAGACAACATTTCCAAAACAATAAATTACAAATTATAATGTCAACTTTTTATTGAACTATTTTTTTTTTTTTTTTTTTATAAATTATTAACCCATTAAACCCTACAGCCCACAGTACGGGGCAGTGTGGTTGCTACGGCAACTACTACACAATGCTTGTGTCCATATACACATGTTATACTGTACATCCACGCAACCAAAAAAAATGTCAGCTAAAACCTCAACCACACCGATTATATCAAAAGAGAAGACAATTTAAAGCACAAGCACTTAAATGTACAAATGTGTAATATAAGCAAGTAGTCCGAGAGCAGCATATGTCATCAAAATGTCAGAAAACAAAACAATGTAACAAAGTTAACATGACTTGCACGCTTAGCCCTTGTAGCAATACAAGTATCATTCCCCTGGTACTGAACCTAATTTATTTACTCTTATCCACTCGTAAATATATGTACGTTTTCATATTTACAATAAACAGTAGGTATTGTATTTACTTTCAGAACATTTCATCCATGTACAGTAAATGTATATTTTTTTACATTACCGTATTTCTCCGACTATAAGGCGCAATCCTTTCATTTTATCAAAACTCGACAGTGCGCCTTATAACCTGGTGCGCCTAATGTATGGAATAATTCTGGTTGTGCTTACCGACCTCAAAGCTATTTTATTTGGTACATGGTGAAATGACAAGCGTGACCAGTAGATGGCAGTCACACATAAGAGATACGTGTAGACTGCACCATGACTCAAGTAAACAACACCAAAATGCTATGTTCTATTGAAAATATAGAACATTACACACGGCGCTAAAAGAATCTATCAAAATGTTTTGGTACGACTTTGGTAAGATTGTACTGTGCTTCAACATAAGAGTATTATTATGGTGTGTGTATAAGGTAAGACATATCTGGCGTTTTGTTTCTCAATATTATCATACTTGCCAACCTTGAGACCTCCGATTTCGGGAGGTGGGGGTGGGGGCGTGGTCGGGGGTGGGGCAGGGCGTGGTTGGGGGCGTGGTTAGGAGGGGAGGCATATATTGACAGCTAGAATTCACCAAGTCAAGTATTTCATACATATATATATATATATATATATATATATATATATATATATATATATATATATATATATATCTACATCCTGAAAATATGCAAATAAAACTGTGTTTAGATAATTGATACTTCAAACTTGCATGAATACATCTTAAGGAATATAACATAACTTGGCTTCTGAGAGCTTCAAAATGTAATGAATAAAATGCTAAAGTTGTTGATAAACAAGCAATTATTTTAATAATTAAATATGGTCATTTTAAATGAATTATTATGATAATTTAAAATTAATTATTTCAAACATGTTTATTTTAATGTATAATTCTAATGCCTGAATGTAATAAGGAGTCAGAAAAAATACAAATAAAAATACAATTAATTTCGATGTTTTTAGCAAAATATAGTAAAAATTTATTTCGTTTTTTGTTTTTTTAAAATTAATAAATATATTTATTTTTAGGTAAGATAAACATAATAATACATTTATCTCTTGTCTGGATGATTTAGTTCTTGTCACCCTGTTGTCCTCCCTCGTGAAAAAAGGATGTCCTCATTCAAGTCCGCATGGAGCTGGAGGGGGCGTGGCCTCCAGCTCCGGCTGAAAATCGGGAGATTTTCGGGAGAATATTTGTCCCGGGAGGTTTTCGGGAGAGGCGCTGAATTTCGGGAGTCTCCCGGAAAATTCGGGAGGGTTGGCAAGTATGATATTATGCTCATCGCCAGTGCGCCTTATAATCTGGTGCGCCCTACTGTCCGGAAAATACGGTATTTACTAGGCGTGTCCCAATCCGATATTGATATCAGATGATATCTGCTTGCATGCAACATCTCCGACATAAGTAGCCCTGCAGAGTGTTTACTTGTGCAAAGCTGGACAGCCAATTAACATCTAAATGTTCTCCAATAATCACACGAGTTTGGTCAGATAAACTACATGTGTCTCCAGAAGACATATTTTGATACATTTTTTAATAATGAACATTATTGATAAAACTGTGAGCTTTACCTGTAAAGATAATCCACCATCTCTTGACTGTGCTAAAGTGCTAACCACGAGTTCACCAGTAAAACCAGATAAAATGAGCCGATTAGGATTTACAACTCTAGTATTTAAATGTAAATACTTGTTATTTTTACAAGTCATGCCATCTGACCTGCCTTATCACCGCTTTAGTGTGTGCTCACCTTTTCAAGGGTTCAATTTGTGTTCATTTATACACTTCACGTCTTGAGTCAGGACTGCCGTCCGAACAAAGAGGTTATGATATTTAATTTCATGTAGAAATAAGAAGGTTAAGAAATAAAGAAAAACACTTTTTAAAATCTTCTCCCTGCCCTTAAATTTTTAGGGACAAACACCTACGATTTTGTGTGGAGGAAAGAACAAAACACTTGTTTGAAAGTATTTCTAGTCTTGTGGACATAAAGTAGTTTGTGTTTTGTCAGTAAATACAAAACCAAAAACCAGTGACGTTGGCACGTTGTGTAATTCGTAAGTAAAAACAATGATTTTCAAATCCTTTTCAACTTATATTCAATTGAATAGACTGCAAAGACAAGATATTTAATGTTCGAACTGAGAAACGTATTTATTTTTTTTGCAAATAATCATTAACTTAGAATTTAATGGTAGCCACACTTTGCAAAAAAGTTGGCACAAGGGCATTTTTACCAATGTGTTACATGGCCTTTCCTATTACACCCCCATACCATCACAGATGCTGGCTTTTGAACTTTGCGCTTGTAACAATCCGGATGGTTCTTTTCCTCTTTATTCCGGAGGACACGACGTCCACAGTTTCCAAAAACTGAAATGTGGACTCGTCAGACCACAGAACACTTTTCCACTTTGCATCAGTCCATCTTAGATGAGCTCGGGCCCAGCGAAGCCGGCGGCGTTTCTGGGTGTTGTTGATAAATGGCTTTTGCTTTGCATAGTAGATTTTCAACTTGCACTTAAAGATGTAGCGATGAACTATAGTTACTGACAGTGGTTTTCTTAAGTGTTCCTGAGTCCATGTGGTGATATCCTTTATACACCGATGTCGCTTTTTGATGCAGTACCGCCTGAAGGATCGAAGGTCTGTAATATCATCGCGTACGTGCAGTGATTTCTCCAGATTCTCTGAACCTTTTGATGATATTACGGACCGTAGATGGTGAAATCCTTAAATTCCTTGCAATAGCTGGTTGAGAAATGTTGTTCTTAGACTGTTCGACAATTTGCTCACACATTTGTTCACAAAGTGGTGACCCTCGCCCCATCCTTGTTTGTGAACAACTCAGCATTTCATGGAAGCTGCTTTTATACCCAATCATGGCACCCACCTGTTCCCATTTAGCCTGTTCACCTGTGGGATGTTCCAAATAAGTGTTTGATGAGCATTCCTCAACTTTCTCAGTCTTTTTTGCCACTTTTTGGAAACATGTTGCAGGCATTAAATTCCAAATGAGCTAATATTTGCAAAAAATTATTTTTTCCAGTTGGAACATTAAATATCTTGTCTTTGCAGTCTATTCAATTTAATATAAGTTGAAAAGGATTTGCAAATCATTGTTTTGTTTTTATTTACCATTTACACAACGTGCCAACTTCACTGGTTTTTGGTTTTGTACGTACCAATACTTCTAACTTAATTTTTTACAGTCTGCTTTTCATTCTTTTCCAAAAATGTACGTTACAACAAAATATCAGTCTTTTCAAATGTCACCCAATGAAAGCTTTGTTTGTGCACATCAACAACATACACAAATAACACTAACAACGCTAACATGTGTTAAATGTTGTTCGCCTCCTTGAAGTCCTGAATCAAAGTTTAACGTTGAGGGAATTTTGTTGAAATGTCAGGTGTGGGCAAACTACAATTCGCGGTCTATAAGCAACCTGTTAGGAACGATGTACCCAACTTTTCCAAATTAGTTCATCAAAATGCTTTAGTGACAGGATTTGCAATGCTATTTCTAAACTACCATAAGTCTTTAAACTTTTGTGCAGTGGAATATAAATTAGCAATACAAAATCATATTAATGGTGTGTGAAATTACAGGTTCTGTGCTTTCCAATGATTTACTGTACATGTCGTTACGGTATTCCAAGCATCATTACGTTAATCCAAGTATTACGGTAATATAAATGTCATTATGGTAATCCAAGTGTAATTACGTTAATCCAAATATGGCGGCAATTTATGTGTCTTTGCAGTAATCCAAGAGTCATTACCGTGATCCAAGAGGCATTATTATAATCCAAGTATAACGGTAATACAAGTGTCATAATGGTAATCTAAGTATCATTACGGTATTATAAGTATCACAGTAATCCATACGGCATTATGCCAATCCAAGTACTATGGTACTCAGTGTCATTACAGTAATTTAATTGTCATTACAGAAATCCAATAGTCATAATCAAAGTGTCATTATAAACATCTAAATGTCCCAACTGTAAACCAAGAGTCATTACAGAAATCCAAGGGCCACTACGGTAGTCCAAGTGCCATTTTGGTAGTCTAAATGTCCTCACAGTAGGGCTGCAACTAACGATTAATTTGATAATCGACTAATCTGTCGATTATTACTTCGATTAATCGATTGATAAAAGGATAAAAGAGACAAACTACATTTCTATCCTTTCCAGTATTTTATTGGGGGGAAAAACAGCATACTGGCACCATACTTATTGATTATTGTTTCTCAGCTGTTAGTACATGTTGCAGTTTATAAATAAAGGTTTATAAAAAAATTAAAATTAAAAAATAAAATAAATAAAATGAAATAAAATAGAAATTGCCTCTGCGCATGCGCATAGCATAGATCCAACGAATCTGTCTAAATTAATCGCCAACTATTTTTATAATCGATTTTAATCAATTAGTTGTTGCAGCCCTACATCATAGTAATCCAAACATAATGTAATAAAAAACATACTCCAAATGTCATCATGGTAATCCAAAAATCCTTACAGTAATACAAGAATCATTACGGCAATCCAAGTATTTCGGTAAAACCATGTGGTTTTACGGTAATCCAAGACTCATTATTGTAATTGTCGTGTCACTATGACAAAGTGTCATCACGATAATCCTAGTGTCATTACGCCAATCCAAGTATCATTATTGTAATCCAAGAACTAGGGATGTCCGATAATGGCTTTTTTGCCGATATCCGATATTCTGATATTGTCCAACTCTTAATTACCGATACCAACCGATACCGATATATACAGTCGTGGAATTAACACATTATTATGCCTAATTTGGACAACCAGGTATGGTGAAGATAAGGTCCTTTTAAAAAATAAAAAATAAATAAAAATAAGATAAATAAATTAAAAACATTTTCTTGAATAACAAAGAAAGTAAAACAATATAAAAACAGTTACATAGAAACTAGTAATTAATAAAAATGAGTCAAATTAACTGTTAAAGGTTAGTACTATTAGTGGACCAGCAGCACGCACAATCATGTGTGCTTACGGACTGTATCCCTTGCAGACTGTATTGATATATATTGATATATAATGTAAGAACCAGAATATTAATAACAGAAAGAAACAACCCTTTTGTGTGAATGAGTGTAAATGGGGGAGGGTTTTTTTTGGGTTGGTGCACTAATTGTAAGTGTATCTTGTGTTTTTTATATTGATTTAATAATTTATTTATTTTTAAACGATACCGATAAAAAAAACGATACCGATAATTTACGATATTACATTTTAAAGCATTTATCGGCATCTCTACCAAGGACCATTACCATCATCCAAGTGTCACTATGGTACTCCAAGAGTCATGACGGTAATCCAAGAGTCATTACGGTAATCCAAGAGTCATTACGGTAATCCCAGTGTACTCCATTTGTCATTACAGTAATCCAAGAGTCATTACAGTAATCCAAGAGTCATTACGGTAATCCAAGTATCATCATTGTAATCCGAATACCATTACCATCATCACAATGGTACTCCATGTGTCATTACAGTAATCCAAATATTGTAATAATCCAAGTATCACAGTAATCAAGGATAATCCAAGTGTCATTACGGCAATCCAAGTATCATTATTGTAATCCAAGAAACATTACTAGGGGCGTCCGACAATGGCTTTTTGGCCGATATTATCGGACATCTCTACCAAGAACCATTACCATCATCCAAGTGTCATTATGGTACTCCAAGAGTCATGACGGTAATCCAAGTATCATTATTGTAATCCAAGAACCATTACCATCATCCAAGTGTCACAATGGTACTCCAAGAGTGATGACGTAATCCAAGAGTCATTACGGTAATCCCAGTGTACTCCATTTGTCATTACAGTAATCCAAGAGTCAATATTGTAATAATCCAAGTATCACAGTAATCCAAATATTGCAATAATCCAAGTATCACAGTAATCCAAATATTGTAATAATCCAAGTATCACAGTAATCAAGGATAATCCAAGTGTCATTACGGCAATCCAAGTATCATTATTGTAATCCAAGAACCATTACCATCATCCAAGTGTCACTATGGTAATCCAAGAGTCATGACGGTAATCCAAGTGTACTCCAAGTGTCATTGCGGTAATTAAATTGTCATTACGGAAATCCAAGAGTCATAATCAAAGTGTCGTTATAAAAATCTGAATGCCCTTACTGTAAACCAAGAGTCCAAGTGCCATTTTGGTCATCTAAGTGTCATTACAGTAATCCAAATATTGTAATAATCAAAATATTACAGTAATCCAAGCATAATCCAAGTGTCATTACGGTAATCCAAGGTACTGGACAGAAAACGAGGCTATGATACAAAGCAGAGTGTGGGTTTGATGACAGAGGGGCTTGAGTCTGTGTGACCGAGAAGAACTGAGGAGAAGCAAGTTGTGCAAAAAAGTCATGCTCTGTCAGATATATGAGTGTTTTTTACGCCTGTTTTTGTGTGTTTGTTATATTATGGAGGTGTTTTTGTTTGACTGCAAGCATGTGAAGGAGGTAAACAATACAGAGCTACTTCAAGGACAAACATACTCAATTTGCCTACTTCAAAATGTAAATGTTTATTAAAGTTTATTCAGTGAAAAAATAAGCAAAAATTCCATTTTGTTTTTTGAGTTATGTTGTGATACTTCGGTAGAGAACTTCATACATGCAGTAAAACAGTGAAATAACTAGTAGTCTTGAAGAAAAGGGACAAAAGTATACACGCGGTACAGGTACAATATATATATATATATATATATATATATATATATATATATATATATATATATATATATATATATACATATATACATATATATATATATATATATATATATATATATATATATATATATTAATATAATATAATATTTACAAAACCCAAAACCAGTGAAATTGGCACGTTGTGTAAATGGTAAATAAAAACAGAATAAAATGATTTGCAAATCCTTGTCAATTTATATTCAATTGAATAGACTGCAATGACAAGATTTTTAATGTTCGAACTGAGAAACTCAATTTTTTTTCAAATCATTAATTTAGAATTTAATAGCAGCAACACGTTGCAAAAGAGTTGGCACGGGGGCATTTTTACCACTGTGTTACATGGCCTTTCCTTTTAACAACACTCAGTAAACGTTTGGGAACTGAGTAGACCAATGTTTGAAGCTTTTCAAGTGGATCATTTTTCCATTCTTCCTTGATGTACAGCTTAAGTTGTTCAACAGTCCGGGGTCTCTGTTGTCGTATTTTAGGCTTCATAATGCGTCACACATTTTCAATGGGAGACAGGTCTGGACTACAGGCAGGCCAGTCTAGTACCCGCACTCTTTTGCTATGAAGCCACGCTGTTGTAACACGTGCAGAATGTGGCTTGGCATTGTCTTGCTGAAATAAGCAGGGGCGTCCATGAAAAATAATTTGCTTGGATGGCAACATATATTGTTCCAAAACCTGTATGTACCTTTCAGCATTAATGGTGCCTTCACAGATGTGTAAATTACCCATGCCTTGGGCACTAATACACCCCCATACCATCACAGATGCTGGCTTTTCAACTTTGCACCTATAACAGTCTGGATGGTTCTTTTCCTCTTTGGTCAAGAGGATACAACGTCCACAGTTTCCCCAAAAAAATTGGAATGTGGACTCGTCAGACCACAGAACACTTTTCCACTTTGCATCTTTGCGGCGTTTCTGGGTGTTGTTGATAAATGGCTTTCGCTTTGCATAGTAGAGTTTTAACTTGCACTTACAGATGTAGCGACAAACTGTAGTTACTCTCAGTGGTTTTCTGAAGTGTTCCTGAGCCCATGTGGTGATATCCTTTACACACTGATGTCGCTTTTTGATGCAGTACCGCCTGAGGGACCGAAGGTCTGTAATATCGCTTACGTGCAGTGATTTCTCCAGATTCTCTGAACCTTTTGATGATATTATGAACCGTAGATGGTGAAATCCCTAAATTCCTTGCAATAGCTGCTTGAGAAATGTTGTTCTTAAACTGTTGGACAATTTGCTCACACATTTATTCACAAAGTGGCGACCCTCGCCCCATCCTTGTTTGTGAATGACTGAGCATTTCATGGAAGCTGCTTTTATACCCAATCATGGCACCCACCTGTTCCCAATTAGCCTGTTCACCTGAGGGATGTTCCAAATAAGTGTTTGATGAGCATTCCTCAACTTTCTCAGTCTTTTTTGCCACTTGTGCCAGCTTTTTTGAAACATGTTGCAGGCATCAAATTCCGAATGAGCTAATATTTTCAAAAAATAACACAGTTTCTCAGTTGGAACATTAAATATCTTGTCTTTGCAGTCTATTCAATTGAATATAAGTTGAAAAGGATTTGCAAATCATTGTATTTCCCATTTACACAACGTGCCAACTTAAACTGGTTTTGGGTTTTGTAATGTATTCATATATTTACTTACAATGATTGAAGCTGCGAGTCAAAGTTTGCCCACATCTGCTTCACAACAGACTAAAGAATTTGAATGTGCAAAACACTTCAAGGTTGTTTGAAGTAGCAGATTTATTTCTTCTTCTGTCTTTTAATACAATTCTTCTCTGACTTCTTCTCTTCTCTAATTCAGGGCAGAGTTGTTGAGTGAAACTAGTTTTCCTGACTGATCAGCTTTTTATCAAGATTTTCCAAGTGTCCAACTACTGACTCTTCTTTCCCTGTTTTCTCACACACATGTCTAAATAAGCACGCCATTTATTTATTCACCATTGATTATGGAATCTCAGACATCTTGACCAGTTACGTCCTGATTTTTGATATCATACGCTCCTTTGAGGAATGAGTCTTTCAAGTAAGAAGCACATTGTACTGATTAAAAATCTAATACTGTATTGAAACTTTGTCTTGTTCTTTTCCTTCAACTCTGCTTTAATATGTTCAAGAAATAGGAAAGGTATTATTCAAACATGATTCATATGTGACGTGTTTGCTGTAAAACAGTTGCCATCGTGGTAAACATTCGGTAACACTTTAGTATGGGGAACATATTGTAAGTAACAAAGACTTAAATATGAGTTATTTGGACACTAGGGGAACATATTGTAAGTAACAAAGACTTAATTTAGAGTTATTTGGCTAGGTTTAAGTTTAGGGTTAAGGTTAGGATTAGAGGGTTAGGGTTAGGGTTAGGGTTAGGGTTAGAGTTGTTGTACAATAAGGCCATGCAAAATAAGGCATTAATAAGTACTTAATGACTAATTAAGAGCCAATATGTTACTAATTTGCATGTTAATAAGCAACTAATTAATGGTAAATATGTTCCCCATACTAAAGTGTTACCAAACAATCTTGTGTACTACAAATATATTCTGAATATATGTAAAATTATTGAAATAGTGTCAATAAGAAATGTTATTTACTTTTCTTATCCTTTTTTGATGGGCTTCTCCTGTTACATTTCGCAACCGATTCATTTCCATCAAAGACCAAAATGTTCAGTTCCCTCGGGACACATGGACTATCTCTCCACATTTTCCTACAAAATGACCACTTTTTCTGAAAATCCACACCATTTTCCACATTTTGAAAATGAATGGACCTTTTTCTTTAAGGTACTTACACTAAGCCCTTTCAGGAGGAAGACATTAGCTTATGCTTAGGCAATTGGTTTCATTTGATGACAAAATGTTTTCGATTCAATTTGATGATTCAGTTTGTATCTGTTGAAAATATTCTGCAGTCATTATAATTACCCTATTTTCCGGACTATAAGGCACACTTAAAATCCTTTTTTCCCCCCTCAAAACACGACAGTGCGCCTTATAACTCGGTCCGCCTAATGTACGGAATAATTCTGGTTTTGCTTCCCGACCTCGAAGCAATTTTATTTGGTAATAAGTGTGACCAGTAGATGGCAGTCAAACATAAGAGATATGTGTAGACTGCAATATGATGGCAATATGACTCAAGTAAACAACACCAACATATGTTCCATTGAAAGTGTAGAACGTTACACACGGCGCTCAAAAATCTATCAAAATGTTTTAGTAGGACTTTGGTAAACTATGACGCCGCACCGCTTGATGGATTGTACTGTGCTTCAACATAGGAGTATTATTATGGGGTGTGTATAAGGTAAGACATATTATCTGCCGTTTTGTTTCACAATATTATGCAAAAGCAACTGTTCTTACCTTCTGGTACCTGCTGATCTGTATTTGGGATCTGCATGAGTCCTGGAAATTTGCGCGCGTCCACTTTTGTAGTCGGTGGCGACATCGTAGTCAATAATCTCCTTTTTCTCTATCTTCTTGTTATGGGACATTTATCCTCCGCTGTTGCCATTTCTAATATAAAGTAGTGTAAAGTTCTTACTGTCATGTCTGTGTAATCATGTTTTGTGTTAAGTCATGTTTTTGTTTAGTTATAGGACTCTTTAGTTTCTGTCTTTTCACTCGCTTGTCTTGTTTCCATGATTACCCCATTAGTTTCACCTGTTCCACGTTTGGACTCATTGTGCACTCTTGTTTGTCACCATAGCAACCATTAGTTTTCACCTGTCACGTCACGCACCTGTTTCACGTTTTGAGTCACGCACCTGCTTTCACTAATCATGTCCATAATATTTAAGTTCATTCATTTTCTGTTGTTCGTCCTGACGACCTCACACCACATTTATGCTCTGTCCATTTTTTCATGTCCATGTTCACGCTGCTCCTTTTTTGTCCATGCCAAGTAAGTTTTCTTTATTCAAGCCATAGTTTGCAAGTTTTGTTTAATTGTTCATAGTTTATTCTCCGCCACTGTGCGCGCTTTTTGTTTGATCTTTTTTTTGTATTTATAGTTAATAAATAAATCATGTACCTTCATTCCCGTCTCGCCCGCGCCAACTTTCCGTTGCATCCCGGAAAAGCAAACTCACAAGATCAAGACTTGACACTTACTTATGTTTGTCAGTAAACTTGCCATGAAAACGCTAAAACATACCGGTGTAGTGAGTTTACATTATTCACCCAAGGATTGTTTTTCACGGGACACATTTCCAGCCTTCTTGTTGTTTCTGGATGAGAAGATGCTGCTCTGTTATTGATTGAAGTAAAGTGTGAATGTCATTAAAACAGTTAGCTCCATCTTTTGACACTTCTTCCACCCCTGTCCTTGCACGCTACACCGCTACAACAAAGATGACGGGGAGAAGACGCTGTCGAAGGTGAGCCACATAAATAAGACCGCCCACAAAACGGTGCATCCGGAAGCGACTGTCAGAAAGCGGCTTGAAGATGATCTGTAAAACATCATCTATGCAACATTTTGACCAAAGAACCACCATTACATGTTATGTAGACCACAAGGAAGTATTTTACATTTAGAAAAAAATAATTATAATATGACTCCTTTAATGCGCCCTATAATCCGGTGCGCCTTATATATGAAAAAAGATCAAAAATAGACCATTCATCGGCGGTGCGCCCTATGGTCCGGAAAATAGGGGTATAATAATTTTTTAATAAATTTTTTTTTTTTACAATTGGTGCTGTTTTTTCTGGCCTGATCACCGGTGCCCCAAAATTTCTGTGCAAGTGCCTGGTTGAGGGTCTCCAGTTTGGGAGCCTGAGACTTTCTTCTCTGCTGTTTGCAGATGATGTGGTCCTGAAGGCCTCATCAAGCTGTGACTTTCAGCGTTGACTCGGGCCGACCTGAATGTGAAGATTCTGGGATTCCGGTTCGAGTTCCTGGTTTTGATTCCGGTTCCAAACGATCCTTAATTCTTATTTTTTTAAGAGGCAGGGATTTACGATTAATTTCTCCCTGGGATATTTTCAAGCAACATGAATATCAATTCTTAAATAAATGTTTATTTCCATAGGACGGGGGTGGTCAGCAACCCGCGGCTCTTTATTGCCGCCCTAGTGGCTCCCTGGAGCATTTGTAAAAAAAAGGATTAACAATGGAAAAAGATTGGGGAATTTTTTTATTTTTTTTTAGTATGTTTTTTGTTTGAGGACAAACATGACACAAACCTTCCCAGTTGTTAGAAAGCCCACTGTTCAATATCTTTGTGTGTATGCTTCACTGATGAGACTATTTGGTGAACATCGTTTTGTCCTACTAATTTTGGTGGTTCTTTAACTCACCATAGTGTGGACTGTGACGCAACAGTTTGTTTGCATGTAAAATCTTCCACTCTTTCTTTGTCTCGTTTTGTCCACCAAAAGTGTTATGCTCTGTGTGAATGCACAAAGGTGCGCTTTGTTGATGTTATTGACTTGTTGGAGTGCTAATCAGGCATATTTGGTCAGTGCATAACTGCAGGCTAATTTATGCTAACATGCTAATTATGCTAGCTTTATGTACATATTGCATCATTATGCATCATTTGTAGGTATATTTGAGCTCATTTAATATCCTTTACTTTCATCTTCTTAGTATATAATTTAGATTTGCATGTTTTATGACACATTATCTGTATGTAACATTGGCTGCATTTCAGATAGTTGTTTGTGTGCCATGTTGTTCCAGACCACAGCAAACATTACCAAGCTTGCCAAAGATTGTAATAAATCTATTAGAAGAAGACAGCCTGCCGTTTCCTTTAACTTGGACACAAACCTCTATATCTTTGGCCATTAAAAGCCAGTAATTTCCAGGAGTTATCTCACCTTCTGAGTCGCCTCTGATTTACTAAAGGTTTCTAATGTTGTAAAAATGTATAGAATAAATATTACATTTCATCATTTCTGTAGACGAAGATTTGCGTCAGCCTGCAACACATAGTCATTTTGATAGTAGGCAACTTACATCATGTGTTGTCATTATAAAACTTATAAAAGTCTTTCCATTTTTTGAGGCTCCAAACAGGTTACTTTTTTGTATTTCTGGTCCAATATAGCTCTTTCAACATTTTGGGTTGCCGACCCCCGTGCTAGCCTGACGTTGACATTCTACCTATGATTTTGCAACAATATTTGCAATAAATGTTACTGCCATAATTATTAGATTAAATTAAACTCCAGAACCCTCACCGTCTCTTCAATTTCCATTGTTTGCTAGTGACGTTGTGGGGCATCCATCCTGTGCTGTTGCCATTTCTAATAAAATGTACCGTACAGTTCTAACTTATAGCTGTCGGTTGGCTCGCAATGGAAGCGCTAAAAACTACCCAATGACAGGAAGAACATGCTGTCGAAGTGGGGGCACGTAAGACCACCCACAAAATGGCCCATTCTGAAGAGAAGAGAATTCTGCTGTAAAACATAATCAATGCAACATTTTGACCAAAGAACCACCATTACATGTTATGTAGACCAGTGTTTTTCAACCAATGTGCCGCGGCACACTAGTGTGCTGTGAGATACAGTCTGGTGTGCCGTGGGAGATAGGTCTAATTTCACCTATTTGGGTTCAAAATATTTTTTGCAAACCAGTAATTATAGTCTGCAAATGATGTGTTGTTGTTGAGTGTCGGTGCTGTCTAGAGCACGGCAGAGTAACCGTGTAATACTCTTCCATGTCAGTAGGTGGCAGCAGGTAACTAATTGCTTTGTAGATGTCGGAAACAGCGGGAGGCAGAGTGCAGGTAAAAATGTGTCTAAAAAAGAAGGTAAGTGACCTTAAGAAAAGGCATTGAAGCTTGGGGAAGGCTATGCAGAACGAAACTACAAATGAACTGGCTACAAAGTAAACAAAAACAGAATGCTGGACGACAGCAAAGACTTACTGTGGAGCAAAGACGGCGTCCACAAAGTACATCCGAACATGATCAACAATGTCCCCGCAAAGAAGGATAAAAACAACTGAAATATTATTGATCGCTAAAACAAAGTAGATGCGGGAAATATCGCTCAAAGGAAGACATGAAACTGCAACAGGAAAATACCAAAAAAAGAGAAAAAGCCAGCAAAATAGGAGCACAAGACAATAACTAAAACACTACACACAGGAAAACAGCAATAAACTCAAAAAAAGTCACGGCGTGATGTGACAGGTCGTGACAGTACACCTACTTTGAGACAAGAGCTATTGTGATGCATGCTTGGTTATGGTTTAAAGTCATAGTCAATGCCTTTTTACTGTCAACTGTGTTTAGTTTTTTATTGATTTCTGCTGGTGGTGTGCCTTCGGATTTTTTCCACGCAAAAAAATGTGCATTGGCTCAAAAAAAGGTTGAAAAACACTGCTCTACATATATCGAAAATGAAATTAAATAAAAATGTAGCTAACTGTGGTTGTGGCGTACGTTAAGCTACACCTATCACCCACTCAGTGGCCTAGTGGTTAGAGTGTTCGCCCTGAGATAGGTTGTGAGTTCAAATCCCGGCCGAGTCATACCAAAGACTCTAAAAATGGGACCCATTACCTCCCTGCTTGGCACTCAGCATCAAGGGTTGGAATTGGGGGTTAAATCACCAAAAATGATTCCCGGGCGTGACCACCGCTGCTGCCCACTGCTCCCCTCACCTCCCAGGGGGTGATCAAGGGTGATGGGTCAAATGCAGAGGACAAATTTGTGTGACAATTATTGGTACCGTATTTTTCGGAGTATAAGTCGCACCCGAGTATAAGTTGCACCTGCCGAAAATGCATAATAAAGAAGGAAAAAAACATATATAAGTCGCACTGAAGTATAAGTCGCATTTTTTGGGGAAATTCATTTGATAAAACCCAACACCAAGAATAGACATTTGAAAGGCAATTTAAAATAAATAAAGAATAGTGAACAACAGGCTGAATAAGTGTACGTTATATGAGGCATAAATAACCAACTGAGAACGTGCCTGGTATGTTAATGTAACATATTATGGTAAGAGTCATTCAAATAACTATAACATATAGAACATGCTATACGTTTACCAAACAATCTGTCACTCCTAATCGCTAAATCCCATGAAATCTTATACGTCTGGTCTCTTACGTGAATGAGCTAAATAATATTATTTGATATTTTACGGTAATGTGTTAATAATTTCACACCTGAGTATAAGTCGCACCCCCGGCCAAACTATGAAAAAACTGCGACTTATAGTCCGAAAATTACGGTACTTTAACTTTAACTTCAATCAATCAATCAATCTTTATTTATATAGCCCTAAATCACAAGTGTCTCAAAGGGCTGCACAAGCCACAACGACATCCTCGGTACAAAGCCCACATAACTTAACTTTAACCCCTAACAGACACATGGCAAATTTAACCAAAGATCTTTTTAGTGTACAAAAATGTGTAACAAGATTCATTACAAAGTACATTTTTTGGGGCTGAAATGAAGTGTGGTTAAAAGGGGTCAATTTAAAATTGAGACGTCGGTGTTGAATCAGAGTTGCAAGTGAAACTTTGCAGTATTTTTGTATTGCACTGATTTATTCTAGGTCAGTGGTTCTTAACCTGGGTTTGATCGAACCCTAGGGGTTCGGTGAGTCGGCCTCAGGGGTTCGGCGGAGGTCAAAACACACCCGACTCATCGTGTAAATACAAACTTCTCCCTATCGGCGTATTACGGCTACGGCAACAGCTGACTGGTTTGCAGGTGTGTAATTTGTTGTGAGTTTATGCACTGTGTTGGTTTTGTTGTTTGAACAAGGTGATGTTCATGCACGGTTCATTTTGTGCACCAGTAAAAAAACATGGTAACACTTTAGTATGGGGAACATATTCACCATTAATTAGTTGCTTATTAAAATGCAAATCAGTAACATATTGGCTTTTAACTAGTCATTATTAAGTACTTATTAATGCCTTATTCGGCAAGGCCTTATTATAACCCTAACCCTCTAACCCTGGCCCTAACCCTCTAAACCTAACCCTAACCAAATAACTCTAAATTAAGTCTTTGTTACTTAGAATATGTTCCCCTAGTGTCCAAAAAACTCTAAATTAAGTCTTTGTTACTTAGAATATGTTCCCCATACTAAAGTGTTACCAAAAACATATAAGTTTATCTTGAATTTGAAAATGTTTTATTTTTTTATTTTTCACTAAAGAAGGGTTCGGTGAATGCACATATGGTGGGGTTCGGTACCTCCAAGGTTAAGAACCACTGATATAGAACATGCTATACGTTTACCAAACAATCTGTCACTCCTGATCGCTAAATCCCATGAAATCTTATACGTCTAGTCTCTTACGTGAATGAGCTAAATAATATTATTTGATATTTTACGGTAATGTGTTAATCATTTCACACATAAGTCGCTCCTGAGTATAAGTCGTACCCCCGGCCAAACTATGAAGAAAAACTGCGACTTATAGTCCGAAAAATACGGTACTTTAACTTTAACTTTAACTTAACTTTAACCTCTAACAGACACATGGCAAATTTAACCAAAGATCTTTTTAGTGTACGAAAATGTGTAACAAGATTCATTATAAAGTACATTTTTTGGGGCTGAAATGAAGTGTGGTTAAAAGGGGTCAATTTAAAATTGAGACGTCGGTGTTGAATCAGAGTTGCAATTGTCGGAGGCAGATATTTACATATATCCGTATTTAAGTGTTACTTCTTTATTTTCATAATCATATTACAAAACAGCTAGTGTTTTTCTTCCAATTGTGGTCTTTTGGTTGTCTGCAAATACTTTGTGCTAACCTTGACTATGGAATGTAAGGAGGAAAGATAATCCTTCTCCTTATCTCTTCTTGTGTCCAGATGCGGAGGACAATGGGCATGTGTTTGGGCTGGAAAGACAAGACAGCGAGGGTGGAAGGGAGAGAGACTTGATAGAATAGAAGGTTTCCATATTTTAGATCAGACCATCTTAGCTGCGCGATTGAATGTTCTATGCTGGACTGGTCTCATTATATTTCCAAAGCTTTGGGGATAAAATTACAAAATACCTATTCTGTCTCTGGTGGTTCTTCTACTCAGCTTTCAGTGTCGTAAAGAGCTTGGGAGCGACCAGAAACTTGAATTCCCTGGGAGGAACAACTGGTCCAAACGCAACACAAGTGAAACTTTGGCAAGGCAAGGCAAGGCAACTTTATTTGTATAGCACTTTTCATACACAAGGCAGACTCAAAGTGCTTCACAGACAACAAAGTGAAATGAAAGAAAATAAAAGCAAAATTAAAATGCAGACAATAAAAATAAAAACAGTGTGGACGTTAAAAGTTAAAAGATTAAAAGATTTAGCTGAAAGCTAAGGTGAACATAAAAGTTTTCAGTCTAGTTTTAAAAGTAGTCAGAGTTGGGGAAAGTCTGACATCTTCAGGAAGTTTATTCCAGCTATTTGTTGCATAGTGACTGAATGATGCTCTCCCTTGATTTGAGTTTACTCTGGGAACCGCTAACAGATTGGTCTCAGAAGATCTTAGTGATCTAGAGGGCTTATATAGTGGGAGCATATCAGTGATATACTTCGGCCCTAGACCATGTAGTGATTTATATGTGAGCAGGAGGATTTGGAAATCAATTCTCTGATGTACAGGGAGCCAATGTAAGGATTTAAGAATTGGTGTAGTGTGCTCACATTTTTCGGTCTTTGTTAGAACTCTAGCAGCAGCGTTCTGAACAAGCTGTAGCTGCCTGACAGTTTTTTTGGGAAGACCATTACAATAGTCTAGCCTACTGGTAATAAAGGCATGTACAAGTTTTTCTAAGTCTTGAGCTGACATGAGCCCTCTAAGTCTTGTTACATTTTTGAGGTGATAGTAGGCCGATTTTGTTACTGATTTGATGTGACTGTCGAAATGTAAATCAGAATCTAAAATAACCCCAAGATTTTTGGCTTTATTTGAGGTTTTCAGGGACAGTGATTGAAGGTGTTGGATGACTTTAAACCAGGGGGTAGGGAACCTATGGCTCTCGAGCCAGTTGTGGCTCTTTTGATTACTGCATCTGGCTCTCAGATAAGTAATTAATAAGTCCGCTGGTAGTCACAGTGTTAAAAATAACGTTCAAAATATAAAACACTCTCATGCATTTTAATCCGTCCATCCTGTTCAAGAAGTCGCATTAATGGTAAGAAGTATTTTATTTATTATCGGTTAGCTTCACAATAACAATGTTATTAAAAATAATAAGAGACTTATTAGACTCTAAAAATGGTGGTGTTACTTAAAATCGCATGCATTTAGTTGTATACAGTGTTAACTCTCTCGTTTGAGTCACACATTAAGAGTGTTACTAAAACGGCCTTCTTTCATCTCCGTAATATCGCTAAAATTCGTTCTGTTTTATTCACTAGCGACACTGAGATCATTATTCATGCGTTCGTTACGTCTCGTCTCGACTACTGTAACGTATTATTTTCGGGTCTCCCTATGTCTAGCATTAAAAGATTACAGTTGGTACAAAATGCGGCTGCTAGACTTTTGACTAGAACAAGAAAGTTTGATCATATTATTATTAAGATGTGACTTTAAGGTTTTACTACTTACGTATAAAATACTACACGGTCTAGCTCCAGCTTATCTTGTCGATTGTATTGTACCATATGTCCCGGGAAGAAATCTATGTTCAAAGAACTCCGGCTTATTAGTGATTCCCAGAGCCCAAAAAAAGTCTGCGGGCTATAGAGCGTTTTCTATTCGGGCTCCAGTACGATGGAATGCCCTCTCGGTAACAATTAGAGATGCTTCCTCAGTAGAAGCATTTAAGTCCCATCTTAAAACTCATTTGTATACTCTAGCCTTTAAATAGACCCCCCTTTTTTAGACCAGTTGATCTGCCGTTTCTTTTCTTTTCTCCTCTGCTCCCCTCTCCCTTGTGGAGGGGGAGACACACAGGTCCGATGGCCATGGATGAAGTGCTAGCTGTCCAGAGTCGGGACCTGGGGTGGACCACTCGCCTGTGCATCGGTTGGGAACATCTCTGCGCTGCTGACCCGTCTCCGCTCGGGATGGTTTCCTCCTGGCCCCACTATGGACTGGACTCTTACTATTATGTTGGATCCACTATGGACTGGATTCTCACAATATTATGTCAGACCCACTCGACATCAGTGACGTGCGGTGAGGTTCATGGCTGGTGAGGCACTAACTTCATCACAGTCAGATTTACAAACATATGAACCCTAAAGAGTATCTTATTCACCATTTGATTGGCAGCAGTTAACGGGTTATGTTTAAAAGCTCATACCAGCATTCTTCCCTGCTTGGCACTCAGCATCAAGGGTTGGAATTGGGAGTTAAATCACCAAAAAGTATTCCCGGGCGCGGCGCCGCTGCTGCCCACTGCTCCTCTCACATCCCAGGGGGTGATCAAGGGATGGGTCAAATGCAGAGAACGAATTTCACCACACCTAGTGTGTGTGTGTGACAATCATTGGTACTTTAACTTAACTTTAACTTTACACATACAAAGTGTAGCACACAAAAAAGCACATTTAATAAAAAAAAAACGTTATTATGGTCTTACCTTTATGTAATATATTGGGTTGGAGGCAATAACCAGGCGAGGTGATGAAGTACGTCTCTTTACTGTAGACTTCAGAACAGACTCAACACACTTGACGTCAGGTGTGCAACACCACATAAATCGTTGGCCAACCAAAAAGTAACCACAGTACGCTATAGCCAACATTAACCAGGAGATGGCAACAGACAAACATAGATCACTCTATTACATTCCTCCCCTTTTAGAAATGTAGAAGTTACTCAATAGAAATAAACAACCCAACCAAAAAATGCAGCAGCTCAATAAGAAGCCAAAAAGTGCAAAAACAATAATGTTCATGTTGGAGGAGTTGTGAATGAATGAAATATGAAATCCGTGCTGCAGTCTGCAGGTGTACCTAATGTTGTGTCCCTGTAGTCGTTCACGGCTCCTCCGGCGCGAGCATTGTTGTTTTTGCACTTTTTGGCTTCTTGTTAAGTGACTTTTTTTGGGTGTATTCGGTCTTGTACGTGGAGGGTTTGGGTGTGGGCTTTGGTTGGTGTGGCGCTCCCGTCGGGGTGTGCATTCTACGGCGGGAGTGCATTCTCTACCACCAGGAGGCGGGATTACTGCGAGCCTCACACAGTGCGTCTTCGCAGCAGTTTTATGATTGCTCAGCACAAGAAATACGTTACACACATACAGTTGTTGACAAAATACACTGTACATTATATACCTCAGCTTACTAAACTATGGAAATGTATAATATAGTTCATATAGCAATACGGTCTCACTGCACAGCAGGCCATCAGTTAGCCGAGTCATTGCGCAATCCATGTTGAGGCACTGAGTGACGTGCCTCAACTGGCTGCTGATCACCGCACCGTCTCTTCTCAGTATTTGAACGGCAAATGTGAAAATTCAGCGATTTTGAATAAAAATAATCTAAAACTGGTGAAGTTAAATGGAAAATAACTTTATAGTATAATCACTGGATACATTTAACAATTTAATTAATTTTTTTTCTTTTTACATTTTTTTTCTTTCCATGATGGCAGGTGAGGCCCCGCCTCACCTGCCTCTAGTGACTGCACGTCACTGCTCGACATCCATTACATTCGGTCTCCCCTAGAGGGGGGGGGGGTTACCCACATATGCGGTCCTCTCCAAGGTTTCTCATAGTCATTCACATTGACGTCCCACTGGGGTGAGTTTTTCCTTGCCCTTATGTGGGCTCTGTACCGAGGATGTCGTTGTGGCTTGTGCAGCCCTTTGAGACACTTGTGATTTAGGGCTATATAAATAAATATTGATTGATTGATATGGCTCTCATGGAAATACATTTTAAAATATTTGGCTTTCATGGCTCTCTCGGCCAAAAAGGTTCCCGACCCCTACTTTAAACCTTTCTTTTTTAGCACCAAAAACAATTATCTCAGTTGTATCTTCATTTAGTTGTAGGAAATGTTGGCACATCCAGTGTTTGACTTGCTCAATGCACTTTGCAGTATTTTTGTACTGCACTGATTTATTCTAGGTCAGTGGTTCTCAAATGGGGGTACGCGTACCCCTGGGGGTACTTGAAGGTATGCCAAGGGGTACGTGAGATTTTTTTTAAAATATTCTAAAAGTAGCAACAATTCAAAAATCCTTTATAAATATATTTATTGAATAATACTTCAACAAAATATGAATGTAAGTTCATAAACTGAACATCAAATCAAGTAGGCTACTCCATTCATTACAATGCAACAATGCAATATTCAGTGTTGATAGCTAGATTTTTTGTGGACATTGATGTTAAAGATTTCTTTTTTTGGGAAGAAATGTTTAGAATTAAGTTCATGAATCCAGATGGATCTCTATTACAATCCCCAAAGAGGGCACTTTAAGTTGACGATTACTTCTATGTGTAGAAATCTTTATTTATAATTGAATCACTTGTTGGGTTGGGGAGGAGATCTTGCCCCAAGTGGAGGAGTTCAAGTACCTCAGAGTCTTGTTCACGAGTGAGGGAAGAGTGGATCGTGAGATCGACAGGCGGATCGGTGCGGCGTCTTCAGTAATGCGGACGCTGTATCGATCCGTTGTGGTGAAAAAGGAGCTGAGCCGGAAGCCAAAGCTCTCGATTTACCGGTCGATCTACGTTCCCATCCTCACCTATGGTCATGAGCTTTGGGTCATGACCGAAAGGACAAGATCACGGGTACAAGCGGCCGAAATGAGTTTCCTCCGCCGGGTGGCGGGGCTCTCCCTTCGAGATAGGGTGAGAAGCTCTGTCATCCGGGGGGAGCTCAAAGTAAAGCCGCTGCTCCTCCACATCGAGAGGAGCCAGATGAGGTGGTTCGGGCATCTGGTCAGGATGCCACCCGAACGCCTCCCTAGGGAGGTGTTTAGGGCACGTCCGACCGGCAGGAGGCCACGGGGAAGACCCAGGACACGTTGGGAAGACTATCTCTCCCGGCTGGCCTGGGAACGCCTCGGGATCCCCCGGGAGGAGCTGGACGAAGTGGCTGGGGAGAGGGAAGTCTGGGCTTCCCTGCTTAGGCTGCTGCCCCCGCGACCCGACCTCGGATAAGCGGAAGAGGATGGATGGATGAATCACTTGTTTATTTTTCAACAAGTTTTTTGTTATTTTTATATCTTTTTTTTCCAAATAGTTCAAGAAAGACCGCTACAAATTAGCAATATTTTGCACTGTTATACAATTTAATAAATCAGAAACTGATGACATAGTGCTGTATTTTAATTCTTTATCTCTTTTTTTCAACCAAAAATGCTTTGCTCTGATTAGGGGGTACTTGAATTAGAAAAATGTTCACAGGGGGTACATCAGTGAAAAAAGGTTGAGAACCACTGTTCTAGGTGAAACGTTGCAGGTGGAGCATGAAAATCACGTCGAAATGTTGCAGTTTGTTGATTTTGGCCTTGTTTCGTCCGGTGTCACTACTACGGAGCCCCTGAAGAAGGCGGGCAACAAATCAGTCAGCTTGGGCAGCGCGGGCGTCCAATGAAAAGTCCGATGCTGGTTCAAACCAGCCAATGAGAGCGACGCATGTCCCCACTTCTCCTTTCGCGACCCAGTGTGGGCGGGACCTCCTCATGTAGGCCCCACCCATCTAGACTCCAGCGTTTGGTTGCACAGTGTTGCAATTTCACTTTGTTTTATTCAACGTTTTTGCGTTGGCCCCGGGGGTTTAGACAAATAAATGCAACAAATGTCCATTTGAAGGAGAAGTCGTCTTTAAACGTTAGATTTTTTTGAAGCGCGTACTCGGACGAGGATTCGTGTGCTCCTTGGCTCGCCTGGGTCTTTTTACAGCGCGGGAATCGGCCGTCGGTTTTTTTTTTTAGTTAGCGCTGCTTTTTTTCTCTCCTTCTGCCCGCTGGAAAAGGCTGAAGAAGCCCAGACATTACAGTTCCTGCATGATGGCCAGACCAGTAAGGTAGGTACTCATCCCGCACACGTTAGCACAGAGGCTAGCAGCTAGCGCACGCCGCCGCCATGTTGTCTTTTCGGAATGCATTTGCTGACAAAATGAACATGTGTGCCGTCCTCCCCGCACGCTTTTGTTCATAAATGACCTCACTCACGTTTCTATTCTATTTTTTTCTTTTCAATTTCCCCCATTAAAATAACGCTTCCGACAAGAATGAATGCGAGCGTTATTTTAGCTGGTTTGCTAAAGGCCTGATTATTCCCTCATTGACTGCGTCTTAGCATCCAACAGTCTCCATGTTCAGCCATTTACCTTCTCTCTTTTACAATTATATCCGTCATCAAGTCGCTTTTCACCCCTGCCTAAATACACGTGATAGCGTAATCAACAGATGGGATTGCGAGAAACGTGTAGAAAAAGCCTGCTTTATATGAATTGAGGTTAATACTCGTGATGGATGTTGTTAAATATATATATATATATTTGCTGGTGTGTCTTTGTTTCACAAAACGCAACATAATGCCGTTTTACATGCTATTCGCCTTGGGGAAAAAAACTCCCCAGTTCCACATTTAAATCCACGTTTTCCTAAACAATATTGTTGAACATCACCTCTGCGTGAGAATTGCACACATTCATGTAAAACACAATGAAGTAGGCGTGTAACGGTGGCCATCATCACGGTTTGATGCTACCTCGCTTTTGGGGGTTCACTAAGTAAACAAAATACAATACTGCTCAACTTTATTGGATGTATAGTTTTGAGGATTTTTTTATTTATTTTTTCAAATAAATTTTAGATCGGGGCCACATGGAGAAAAATCTACTACCAAGTGGGCCGGACTGGTAAAATCACGGCATGATAACTTAAAAATAAAGACACCTTTAGATTGTTTTCTTTGCTTAAAAATAGAACAAGCACATTCTGAAAATGTACAAATCATAATGTTTTTTTGTTTTTTTTTACACTTACCGTATTTTTCGGACTATAAGTCGCAGTTTTTTTCATAGTTTGGCCGGGGGTGCGACTTACGTGTGAAATTATTAACACATCACCGTAAAATATCAAATAATATTATTTAGCTCATTCACGTAAGAGACTAGACGTATAAGATTTCATGGGATTTAGCGATTAGGAGTGACAGATTGTTTGGTAAACGTATAGCATGTTCTATATGTTAGTTATTTGAATGACTCTTACCATAATATGTTACGTTAACATACCAGGCACGTTCTCAGTTGGTTATTTATGCGTCATATAACGTACACTTATTCAGCCTGTTGTTCACTATTCTTTATTTATTTTAAATTGCCTTTCAAATGTCTATTCTTGGTGTTTGGTTTTATCAAATAAATTTCTCCAAAAATGCGACTTATACTCCAGTGCGACTTCTATGTTTTTTTTCTTCTTTATTATGCATTTTCGGCCGGTGCGACTTATACTCCGGTGCGACTTATACTCCGAAAAATACGGTGCGTGTTAGTATTCTACCTATTCTATCTTTATTTGTCGTTATTTATATTTTCTGAATAAATTATGTCATGATGTTCATCAGTCAACTCGTTGGTGTTAATTTTCAATCTATCAAGATAAGAAAATAATATCAAACTACAGTTGTTATTTATGTAGTTTGATCATTTTCCTCGACTGATGTACTAACATCGTGTGGTTTATTTTGTACATATATTAGCATAATCTACAAAAAATTGCTATTGCGACATCCAGTGGACACATTTAGAACAAACATTTTTTTCATTCAAAAATTTCAGGTTAATTTTTATACTTAGCAAACTCATCCCACGGGCCGGATAAAACCTGATAATATGCACATTGATAATATGTCATATTTACGGTGTTGGCGTTTACGCACTTTTTGTGTCTTTTTACGCATGGAAATCAGAAAGGACACGCAATTCCAGAAGCCCGCGCGGCCCCAGGACGCTGATTTTTTTTAAATAACTGCCCAGTTTGCTTGTTTTTTTTATTTGATCGATTATCGCTTTCCGCCGGTGTTTTGTTTATATTTGCCGGATCAAATTTCCGTCCCTGTTTATTGCGTTTTTATTGCTCGTCATATTTACAGTGTTGACGTTAACGCACTTTTTGTGTCTTTTTACGCATTGAAATCAGAGAGGACGCGCAATTCCAGAAGCCCGCGCGCTCCATGGACGCAGATTTTTTTTAATAACTGCCCGGTTTGATTGTTTTTTTTTATTTGATTGATTATCGCTTTCCGCCGGTATTTTGTTTATATTTGCCAGTTTAAATTTCTGTCCCTGTTTATTGCGTTTTTATTGCTCGTAAATTTTGATATGTTTCACAAAACGCAACATAATGCCGTTTCACATGCGATTCGCCGTGGGAGAAAAAACTCCCCAGTTCCATATTTTTCATCCACGTTTTCCTAAACAATATTGTTGAACATCACCTCTGCGTGAGAATTGCACACATTCATTTAAAACACAATGAAGTAGGCGTGTAACGGTGGCCATCAT
Organism: Nerophis lumbriciformis; assembly: GCF_033978685.3. Lineage (NCBI taxonomy): Eukaryota > Metazoa > Chordata > Actinopteri > Syngnathiformes > Syngnathidae > Nerophis > Nerophis lumbriciformis. The sequence continues at coordinate 47,706,597 of NC_084550.2, read as the reverse complement.
CGCGGTTTGATGCTACCTCGCTTTTGGGGGTTCACTAAGTAAACAACATACAATACTGCTTAACTTTATTGGATGTATAGTTTTGAGGATTTTTTTTTTTCCAAATAAATTTTAGATCGGGGGCCACATGGAGAAAAATCTACTCCCAAGTGGGCCGGACTGGTACAATCACGGCACGATAACTTAAAAATAAAGACAACTTTAGATTGTTTTCTTTGCTTAAAAATAGAACAAGCACATTCTGAAAATGTACAAATCATAATGTTTTTTTGTTTTTTTTTACACTTACCGTATTTTTCGGACTATAAGTCGCAGTTTTTTTCATAGTTTGACCGGGGGTGCGACTTATATTCAGGAGCGACTTATGTGTGAAATTATTAACACATTACCGTAAAATATAAAATAATATTATTTAGCTCATTCACGTAAGAGACTAGACGTATAAGATTTTAAGGGATTTAGCGATTAGGGGTGACAGATTGTTTGGTAAACGTATAGCATGTTCTATATGTTCTAGTTATTTGAATGACTCTTACCATAATATGTTACGTTAACATACCAGGCACGTTCTCAGTTGGTTATTTATGCCTCATATAACGTACACTTATTCAGCCTGTTCACTATTCTTTATTTATTTTAAATTGCCTTTCAAATGTCTATACTTGGTGTTGGGTTTTATCAAATAAATTTCCCCAAAAAATGCGACTTACACTCCAGTGTGACTTATATGTTTTTTTCCTTCTTTATTATACATTTTCGGCCGGTGCGACTTATACTCCGATGTGACTTATACTCCGAAAAATACGGCACATGTTAGTATTCTACCTATTCTATCTTTATTTGTCGTTATTTAAATTATGTCATAATGTTCATCAGTCAACTCGTTGGTGTTAATTTTCAATCTATCAAGATAAGAAAATAATATCAAAATCAAATTACAGTATGTTCTTTATGTAGTTTGATCATTTTCCTCGACTGGTGTACTAACATCATGTGGTTTATTTTGTACATAGAATTGCTATTGCACATCCAGTGGACACATTGAGAACAACATTTTTTTTTCCATTCAAAAATTTCAGGTTAATTTTTATACTTAGCAAACTCATCCCGCGGGCCCAATAAAACCTGTTCGCGGGCCTGATCCGGCCCTCGTGCCGTACGTTTGATAGCCAGGTGTAATGCGTGAGGCAATCCAGTGTCATTCTAAAAACACTAGCTTTGCGTTAAAGGGTAACTGCACTTTTTGGAATTTTGCCTATCATTCACAATTCCTATGTAAGACAAGAACCTTTTTTTTTTTTTCTAATTCATTCTGTATTGTAAATAGAGTCGCTGTATTCTGCCCATAAAGCGCTCCAAAACACCCAAAAGCACCCATGATGGTTTAATATAGTATATATGTAATGTAAGAACAGGCACATTGATAATATGTCATATTTACAGTGTTGGCGTTAACACACTTTTTGTGTCTTTTTACGCATTGAAATAAGAAAGGACGCGCAATTACAGAAATAAATAAATGATAAATGGGTTGTACTTGTATAGCGCTTTTCTACCTTCAAGGTACTCAAAGCGCTTTGACACTACTTCCACATTTACCCATTCACACACACATTCACACACTGATGGAGGGAGCTGCCATGCAAGGCGCTAACCAGCACCCATCAGGAGCAAGGGTGAAGTGTCTTGCTCAGGACACAACGGACATGACGAGGTTGGTACTAGGTGGGGATTGAACCAGGGACCCTCGGGTTGCGCACGGCCACTCTCCCACTGTGCCACGAGAAGCCCGCACGCCGCCCGGACGAGGATTTTTTTGTAACTTTAACTTTTTTTTTTGCTTGTTTTTTAATTTGATCGATTATCGCTTTCCGTCGGTTTTTTTAAATATATTTACCGGATGAAATTTTTGCCCCCGTTTATTGCGTTTTTATTGCTCGTAAATTTTAATTTGTTTCACAAAATGGAACATACCGTATTTTTCGGAGTATAAGTCGCACCGGCCGAAAATGCATAATAAAGAAGGAAAAAAACATATATAAGTCGCACTGGAGTATAAGTCGAATTTTTTGGGGACATTTATTTGATAAAACCCAACACCAAGAATAGACATTTGAAAGGCAATTTAAAATAAATAAAGAATAGTGAACAACAGGCTGAATAAGTGTACGTTATATGAGGCATAAATAACCAACTGAGAACGTGCCTGGTATGTTAACGTAACATATTATGGTAAGAGTCATTCAAATAACTATAACATATAGAACATGCTATACGTTTACCAAACAATCTGTCACTCCTAATCGCTAAATCCCATGAAATCTTATACGTCTAGTCTCTTACGTGAATGAGCTAAATAATATTATTTGATATTTTACGGTAATGTGTTAATAATTTCACACATAAGTCGCTCCTGAGTATAAGTCGCACCCCCGGCTAAACTATGAAAAAACTGCGACTTATAGTCTGAAAAATACGGTAATGCCGTTTTGCATGCGATTCGCAAGAGAAAAAAACTCCCCAGTTCCACATTTTTCATCCAAGTTTTCCTAAACACATCACCTATGCGTGTGAATTGCACACATTCATTTAAAACACAATGATGTAGGCGTGTTTAAGGGGGGCCATCGTCACGGTTTGATGCTACCTCGCTTTTAAGGTCTTTTGGGGGTACACTAAACAAAATGCAATACTGCTTAACTTTATTGCATACAGTTTTGAGGATATTTTTTAAACTAAACATAAAAAGCTGCACAATTCTACAATTGATACAGTCCTCAAATGAAAAATGCAATAAAACCACAGGGGTGTTCAAATGTTTTCAGCGAAGTTCACATGCATAAAAATGAAAAGACGGGGGACACTTTGATACATTTTGTATAATGCGTGTAATTCTAAAAACATTAGCTTTGTGTTACAGGGGAATTTTGTCTATCATTCACAATTCCTATGTAAGACAAGAACACTTAAATAAAAAATAAAAAATTCTGTATTGTAAATAAACATTAGTAAAAGTTAGTTGGAGTCGCTCTATTCTGCCCATAAAGCGCTCTAAAACATCCAAAAGCACCCATTATCATTTTATATACACGGTGTAAGTATATATGTAATGTAAGAACAGTCCAGTGTTTCCCACACATTCATTTATTTGTGGCGGCCCGCCACGAAAGAATTACGTCCGCCACAAATGGATTTTTCGGCTTTTGACTCGCTCGACCGCTCATAAAAGCAATGGGACTCTGTCTGTGAATGTACCTTGTAGTTACAACTCCGGCGCAGTAGGTGGCGGTAGCGTACTATGCATTGTAACTCCGCCAATAGCACTTAATTCACCTGGTGGGCCAAAAGAAGACGAAGAAGAAGACGGAGTAAAAGAACGGACCGACCGGATCAAAATACGAGGGTAATATAGGTTGTAGGTAGATAAATTATAGCTGCATCGCTCGCGGCTCGTCATATATTTAACTTTAATCCGCGATTTCACCGAGCGTTTCACTGGCGGTGAGCAGCCTGACGCTGCTTCATTAACACCGCCGCTGTTTGTTATTACGTGCGTCTGCCCCGGACCCGGAGTCAATCACCTGTTTTCATACCGACAAGCTAACGTGTCCAGGTTATAACCCTGTTGTCAATAAACACACGTGGAGACGGTGCTTCAGATACTGCATTAATAATGAAGCTAAATTGTCCACTGTCCACTGCAGCATGTGAATGCAATGAAAATAATAAAATCTGAGCCAACCAGCTGTTAAAATGTTGTCCAGGTTAATGTTTTGGCCATTAAAGGCCCTTCATTTCAACATTTCAACTGTGATCGGGCTTTAAACAGGTGGCTGACCTGTTCAGATGGGTGTAACTCAGGGGTGCTCACACTTTTTCTGCAGGCGAGCTACTTTTCAATTGATCAAGTCGTGGGGCTCTACCTCATTCATATATATCATTTATATTTACTTATTTATGAAATATATGTTTTTGTTAACAAGTTAAAGGTGTTTAATGATAATGCAAGCATGTTTAACACATAGTTAATATTGTTAATAAATGAAAGGTGTTTAATGATAATACAAGTATGTTTAATACATATAGTTAATATTGTTAACAAGTTAAAGGTGTTTAAAGATAATACAAGCATGTTTAACACATATAGTTAATATTGTTAACAAGTTAAAGGTGTTTAAAGATAATACAAGCATGTTTAACACAAAGAGATTCCTTTCTTTCATGAAGACAAGAATATAAGTTGGTGTATTACCTGATTCTGAAGACTTGCATTGATAGGAATCAGACAGTGGTGCTGATAACGTCCGCATTTTCGAATGGAGGAGAAAAAAAGTCCTCCTTTCTGTCCAATACCACATGAAAGTGGTTGGTATTTGGCATCTTATTTGTCCAGCTTCTGTACTCCTTTGTATACACTTTACAAGAAATACATTGTCGGCAAACTCCGTAGCTTGCTAGCTTGTGCACGCCAGCTTTCTGAGACTCTTATTTTGTTTGCGCAACTGTGCAGTCGGTCTTTGGAGTTTTGACGACAGGTACGGCGCCAGAGTCTGTTGAAATAAAGTGTTTCTCGCCTTCCTGTCGGTAATTTTAATGAGCTAAATATGTACATAAAGTGTTGTACTTATATTCCAACTCCGCTTTCTTCTTGGTCATCGCCGCTGCCGCCGTCACCCCCCGCTCCCCGACCACACCACCACAAATAGATGCCTGTCCTGTGGGAAACACTGCAGTCACATTCGTAATGTCATATTTACATATTTTTCCCATCTTTTAAGAATACGACGGCACATTAATTTGATATGTATCATAGTGTTGTCCCGGTACCAAAATGTATTTCTATACTTTTCGGTATTTTTCGATTCTTTTCTAAATAAAGGGAACCACAAAAAATGGCATTATTGGCTTTATTTTAACAATAAATCTTTGGGTATATTAAACATATGTTTCTTATTGCAAGTTTGTCCTTAAATAAAATGGTGAACATACAAGACAACTTGTCTTTTATTAGTAAGTAAGTAAACAATGGCTCCTAATTTAGTCTGCTGACATATGCAGTAACATATTGTCATTTTTCATTCTATTATTTTGTCAAAATTATTAAGGACAAGTGGTATAAAATGAATGGTTCATCTACATTTTAATTTACTGTTAAAATCTGCTTACTTTCTCTTTCAACATGTTCTATCTACACTTCTGTTAAAATTTAATAATCACTTATTCTTCTGTTGTTTGATACTTTACATTAGTTTTGGATTATACCACACATTTGGGTATCAATCCAATTCTAAGTCATTACAGGATCATACATTGGTCATATTCAAAGTCCAGGGACATATTTCCTGAGTAACATAATATACACTTTAAAAAAACGAAAAAAGATTTTGTGATGCTAAAAATATTGATGTAATCATAGTATTATCGACTAGATACGCTTCTGTACTTGGTATCATTACAGTGGATGTCAGGTGTAGATCCACCCATGGCGTTTGTTTACATTGTGACGCCAGTGAGCTACGGTGTGTAGTGAAGCATGTTTAGCTATTCCTCGTCCTGCGGTGATGATACTTGTAAGAAACATACTTTATTTGTCGACATGGAGGCAAGGATTAGTGATTTAGAAGTAGCTAAAACACTGCAGACTGCGGCTGGACTTAAGCCGCTAGCCATGTCTTAAAGCACATCTTCCTGAGGCCGTTTCAGTGTTATAACGTCACCTTTATCTTTAGTTTTTAAGCCGAAATGCGTCCATTCTTCCTTTTCTGCCTACACACTGTCTGCTTGTAAGTACTCCGTGATTGTGCGCTGCCGAACATGCTCCCCTGCTCGTAAAACCAACAATGACAGAGGTGGTATAGTATCGAATATGATTCATTAGTATCGCTATACTATACTAATACCGGTATACTGTACAATCCTAATGTATCACAACCTTTTCTTTTTCCTTCAACAACTACTAATCATGGCAGATTTCATAAGAAACAAAAAACCCAATGAAACGATCACTTACTGTACAAGGTCTGCCCTCACTGGGATACCAACTGATGAGATGTTCATATCTTCCCGTTTAGATGAGGAATTATTCCTAATCCACTCAAATGGCTAAAAATACGTTGCCACAAACAAGCATCTTTTTGTATCTTCGTCGCCATCTCTGGGTATCAGTTGGAAGTCAAAGTTTACCAACTTCTCGTTTTGTGGCCACATCCTTCTACTGTTCAAGTGAGAGGCATGATTTATAATCTAGAATTACCTTTCACCAATTTAGAGGCGAAGCAGCAGCAGGTCACTGGCTCATATGTCAATATAGCAGCATCAGATAGTTAACTCTCTGTGATCAATAGGTTCTTTTCCACCGCAGAAACTTTTACAGGAACTTTCCCACTTACTCGGGTAAATAAAACTCTCCCTGTGTTTCCACCAAAAACTACCCCATGTAGTTTTTCCAGAATTTTCTTTTAGTTCCTGCCAGCTAGGTGGGACTTTTGGAAGGTTGCTGGAACTTTATCAGATGCGGGTTGTGTTGTTGTACACAGATTGGTTCAACATAGTTGGAGGCGTTCCTTAAACTTATTTTTCAAACACAGGACCGCCATTACGAAGTTTGTAAGGACGACTTGTTTATTTCCCATTTCTTGTGTATTTCTATAACAACTAACTTGACAATGGCGTTAAAGGGGAACATTATCACAATTTCAGAAGGGTGAAAACCATTAAAAATCAGTTCCCAGTGGCTTATTTTATTTTTCAAAGTTTTTTTCAAAATTTTACCCATCATGCAATATCCCTAAAAAAGCTTCAAGGTGCCTGATTTTAACCATCGTTATATACACCCGTCCATTTTCCTGTGACGTCACATAGTGATGCCGATACAAACAAACATGGCGGATAGAACAGCAAGTTTATAGCGACATTAGCTCGGATTCAGACTCGGATTTCAGCGGCTTAAGCGATTCAACAGATTACGCATGTATTGAAACGGATGGTTGTAGTGTGGAGGCAGGTAGCGAAAACGAAACTGAAGAAGAAACTGAAGCTATTGAGCCATATCGGTTTGAACCGTATGCAAGCGAAACCGACAAACGACACGACAGCCAGCGACACGGGAGAAAGCGAGGATGAATTCGGCGATCGCCTTCTAACCAACAATTGGTATGTGTTTGTTTGGCATTAAAGGAAACTAACAACTATGAACTAGGTTTACAGCATATGAAATACATTTGGCAACAACATGCACTTTGAGAGTGCAGACAGCCCAGTTTTCATCAATTAATATATTCTGTAGACATACCCTCATCCGCTCTCTTTTCCGGGGGGTCTGGCGGCAGATTTCTTTGACTTTATCGTTGGAAATGCATCTGCTTTGAGTGTCGCAGGATATCCACACATTCTTGCCATCTCTGTCGTAGCATAGCTTTCGTCGGTAAAGTGTGCAGAACAAACGTCCAATTTCTTGCCACTTTTGCATCTTTGGGCCACTGGTGCAACTTGAATCCGTCCCTGTTTGTGTTGTTACACCCTCCGACAACACACCGACGAGGCATGATGTCTCCAAGGTACGGAAAACAGTAAAAAAAACAGAAAATAACTGCTGATTTGACTCGGTGTTTGTAATGTGTTTGAGAAAATGGCGGATTGCTTCCCGATGTGACGTCACAACGACGTCATCGCTCCGAGAGCGAATAATAGAAAGGCGTTTCATTCGCCAAAATTCACCCATTTAGAGTTCGGAAATCGGTTACAAAAATATATGGTCTTTTTTCTGCAACATCAAGGTATATATTGACGCTTACATAGGTCTGGTGATAATGTTCCCCTTTAAAGAAGAACAAAATGAACTTTCCATTCGCAGGAACTTTTTTGGGGCATCTTTGTGCTGAAGAACACTAATCAGTGGAACTATCTTGCAATGTTTTTACTCAGCCGTAGTCTTTAAACTATATGCAGTTTAATGTTTTTATTTTTACAAACTTCATTTCGATACGTTAAGCTTTGAGAAGTGGACGGACTATTATAAACGTATTTATGTATGAGGAGTATGAAGTATTCAGCCGGACTCGAAGCAACGACCTCAGCTGTTTACAACTCAGACTTTGTTGGATAATTTGGAAATAAATGAGGCAGTACACGAGTGGAACGAAAGGTAAATTACGTAAAAAGTTAACTATTTAATACATGTGTTAAAAGTAGTCAGTGACAATCCTTTTGTGTAGTTATTAGCCCCAACCCATGTAAACAGAAAGCTAACGCTAAGGCCAATGTGTTTGTATTGTCAGCGTGAGATAAACACTGACATTTATTCTGTATATATTACTTACAGCTGAAATAAAATCAAGCAAAATAAATCGCCTGACTAGACCCTCTCGAATTCATCATTTACTGAAAAGACGACTTTCTGACTGTTGGACATTGCAAACAAGAGCCTTAATTTTTATGAACAATTCCATACACTTTATTTTCTAAAATCATATCGTTGTGTATATTATTGCTTTGTATTTCATTTACTTACTTTTTAGTGAAAATAATTCTGACCTAATGTCTATTTACATGGTATCAGTATAGACACCTACTAAGCGACTCCTCTATACGTTATCAGTCCTTTTTTGAATAAACTACCCTGAACTGTGGAATACAGTGGAAACATAAACCACACACTTCTACAGAAGCCTATAGATCCAGGAACTAGAGGTTCCAGGAACCTAAAGTTCCCGAACCTTTGGTGGAAAAGGGCCTATTGCTCCGCTAAAAATAGGCCGATTATAGTAACAATATTGCTAATACTTGATACTGCTGACCTTCTACCGCTCGTCCATCGAGAGCCTGCTGACCTACTGTATTACGGTATGGTACGGCAGCTGCACTGCAGCAGACAGGGAGAGGCTGCAAAGAGTGGTCAAGACGGCTCAGAAGATCATCGGCCGTCCTCTCCCCTCTCTGACGGACATCTACACCTCCCGCTGCCTCAACAGAGCCAGTGCCATCATCAAGGACAGCACCCACCCTGGCTCTGACCTGTTCCACCTGCTGCCCTCTGGGAAGCGCTACAGGTGCATTAAAACCAAAACAAACAGGCTAAAGAACAGCTTCTTCCCCAGGGCCATAACCATCCTGAACGGACTGCCCCATTGTCCCTCATAACTGCCTTCTCTTCGGTGCAATAACCCATTCCACTAACCACCCTGTTTTTGTTTTGTTTTTTCATGTATATATTCATTTCACACCATATTCATTGCACTTCTACATTTTTTATATTTCTATATATTTGCACATTGTTTTTCTAGCATGCACACATCGCACTGTATGGAATGGCCTCAATCTCGTTACCTTGCGTAATGACAATAAAGCTGATTCTGATTCTGATTATTCAGGTCATGGGATGTAAATAGGGTATTGTTGGTGGTTTTTGGATAGTTATTTAGAGGGCTTTGAGGGCGGAATAGAGGAGCTCTCAAATTAACTTTTATTACCTATTGTTACCTGCTGTCCAATATACTGTATGGTTGAGATTTACCCAAAATGCTTTGCGTGAGTCTGGCATTGGAGTGCACGCACTCTATTCAATAAGATCAGTTTTTTCGCCATCTTCTTGTTGTGGGGCAGACTGGCTCATACATTCACATGCATCCTCCACTGTTGCCTTTTCTAATACAAAGTAACGTATAGTTCACACTTAATCTATCAGTAGACTTGCTATTGAAGTGCTACAACAAAAATAGCGGGGCAGGCTCAGTCGAACTGGAACCGTGTAAATAAGACTGCCCATAAATTGGCGCATCCTGAAGAGACGGTCAGAAAGCAAATTGAAAATTGTCTGTAAAAGATAATCAATGCAACATTTTTACCAAAGAACCACTATTAACACCACGACCCAGAGGGAGACTGTTATCTCCCTTTCCCTCAAAATACATAAATAAATATATGTATATGATAAACAAATAATCAAATGTCAACAAATTGAAATAGGTCACAGACCATATGCTACAGTCTAACTTATAGTAAACTTTAGTAAAGTTTTGTATAAACGAATATATAAAAGGCCATGCAATTTTCAGCGACTTATGTTCAACGTTTACAAAAAAGCAAACACCTGTAAAAACCGAACACCTGACGTCCTTCCAGACCCTGATGCAACTAGTGTATCTCTCGGAAAATCTCGGAACAACTCTGCTGTTCTCGTTGTCGGTTAACCTTTGACACACGCTTCCAAAATTAATGTTAATTAAGCGATGTCTCAAACAGTTGAAAATGGAAGGGAAAAAAGTCCTGTCGGGGTGCTTTTATCGATTTATGCGACGAAACAATTACTTGTTTTGGACAATTGTAACGTAAAAAGTCAAAGGCGGTCACGGCATGTTCTTGCCGTGGTTCAATTCGAACCTTGCAGCCACTCAATGAGCATTAGATGTTACGTGTTCTGTTCGAGTTGTACAATTTCCGACCGTCTGTGAGGCTGTGAATGTGTATATACTGAGTCCTGACTGGTGGTTGGATGAGAATGGAGCAAGAGCGTGGGTGGGTGTGGAGGATTGCAATTCGACAAGAAAGTTAAGACTGAGGATCTTTTTTCACAGGTCTAGTTACTACTGTTTAGGTCAGCACCGGTGCCATTATGATACCCTCTCCAGTATTCATCCCTAATTGTAGTCCAGTACCCCATCACTACTGACTAATGGTGGCACAATACCTTCATCTTATGCACTTGTCTTTGTTTACATATTTCACGGGTAAGAACAAGTGTTCCCAAACAGACTTTAACCACAGAAGACAGTTGTAAAGCTCTTTTTTCTTGGCACTATTGCGAGCCATGACTCCTGCTAGCCAAAATCTGCATGGTATCTGTTAATCGGTAGACGCCTGACACCATCCACACGCCCTGTCACTTTTAATGTACGCCGTGTGGGAAATCAGTACTCTTTTATACAGAATTGAATGTTCTCTTCTAAAATCTAGAGGGACTCTATTAGCTCGGCCTGGATTAGTAACAGACGATTTTTGTGAAAAGTATCATCAACCAGCCCGATGATTTTCCAAAAAACTAAATAAAGCTTCCATTTGTAGGCAGCGTGGGTTACCTGTACCGTTGCGCCTCGAGTAAGCACAATTGAATATGTGAACAAAATGTCAGTTGTCAGCTGTTGGCCTATACTACCTCCATCAAACATGGTGGATATGTCTGTTACAAGAGACTGTAATAGTAAACAGTAGGGATGCAACGGTACTCAGTGTAATCCAGCACGAGACAATCCACCTTTAATTAAAATTTTTTTTTAAATTAATCTATCGGTTGACATGAAAAAATTAATCGTGATAAGTTTTTTGCCATATCGCCCAGCACTAGTTGACGACATGAATAACTTGCTCAATTTCCAACACGGAAATTGTTTTTCATGGCAATACATCTGTAATGCGGGAGCACGAATGTGGTCTTCTACTCTCTGCAAGATACAGGCATGTGAAATGTCCGGGTTTTTAAACGAGGCACAGCTTTCTACTTTGCTGCGAATTAAATTTGGATGATTACTATTCGAACACTGTTAGTTCCGAACCAGTCGTAGTTCTACAATATTTATTGGTAGCCAGCGTGAAGGCAATTTTTGACGTGACCGATGTAAACACTGGAAGTAGATTACCCGAGAGGGTGTGGCTACAGGATAGCCTTGCCAATTGGAAAACGTTTTCTAAGTTGTTTGCATGCATGTTATAAAATTTGATATTGCATTTTCAATGATACTAATGGTAGTAAATTGGGGCGGTATAGCTTGGTTGGTAGAGTGGCCGTGCCAGCAACTTCAGGGTTCCAGGTTCGATCCCCGCTTCTGCCATCCTAGTCACTGCCGTTGTGTCCTTGGGCAAGACACTTTACCCACCTGCCCCCAGTGCCACCCACACTGGTTTAAGTGAAACTTAGATATTGGGTTTCATCATGTAAAAGCTAGAGAAAAGCGCTATATAAATATAATTCACTTCACTTCACTAAATTATCTACAAAAAAACCCAAAAGATTCTGTGGTACATTATATGGGACATTTAAGTGTCAAAAAGACAGCCAAAAGAAGTTGCCAGATGAGAATAAGGCTCAATTTGAATAACGCTCGTCCGCCCATGTTAATACCCTCAGTGTTGGCATTATCGCACTTTGTGTGTTTTTACGTATTGAAATCAGAAAGGACGCGAGTTTCCGGAAGTCCGCGCATCACTCGGACGCTGATTTTTTTTTTTTTTAACTGCCCGGCTTGCTCTTTTTTTTTTTTTAAATCGAATATCGCTTTCCGCCGGTGTTTTGTTTTGTTTATATTTGCCGTGTCAAATTATTCATTATTATTAATTATTGGTCGACTTCAAAGTACCGTAATGCACTTTCCGGAACAATTTCTTAAATTTTGATTCGCCGAAAGTTTTATCAATCACAAATACTGCATTTCCGGTATTAGGACTCCCGCGTGTTATTGTTTTGGTCATGGCGAGCAATAAACCCATGAAGCGAAGCTTCAATGAAAAGTGGCTTCAGGAGCCACTTTTCAGCAAATGGCTCACTTATGAAGATGGAAAGATGTTTTGCATGCCATGTAAACGGGCTAAGAAAAAGAACACCTTTACGACCGGGTGCACTGATTTTTAAAGATCCTGCCTCACCAGGCACCAACACACATGTTGCACCTTTTCCTGCTTGTCGGCTCCCAGACCGTGGTCGAGGAGTGCGGGGGAGACATTCCCTCCAAGGCCAATATATTGTCGGGGGTAACACCCTCCACTTTACCCGGCAGTGGGTCACTACAGTTCCGCTCTTTGGTCAGAATGACGAGGCTGTCGATTTGTTACAACTCTTTATGTTTATCACAAGCGGACATCCACCATGCTATTAACACCCCTGATGGTAGCGCTCCCTCTCCTAACTTGTCCACTCACTTACACACGTCATTTACCCCACATACCGCCATTCTTAAAGGGGATCACACAGCTTACGGCCATCACCAAGCCAGAGATTAAATGCTAGAGGCATTGAGTGCCACTCTATTAAATGACATTGAAACTAACTCTCCAAATTCTAAGTTTGTTGGCATTATTTGCCATGAAAGTGTAGATGTGGCGGTCTTTAAACGACGGATGATCTACATACAGGTGAGAATAATCAATTAAATTTGTCATATGCATGTATGACCTGGCACATGATTGTCATAATTTCATGACCGTAGCAAAATACATTTTACACTTTTATCCTGAAATAAATACACCCACAATTTATTAAATGAAAATATAGAAAAAAATACCGGCAGCGGTAAAGTTTAGATCCATAAAGGAAAGAAGAAAGTGAATGAATGTTTATAACTGAATACATTTACAAATGCATAAAAATGTGTTTTCTTTTGTATAATTTTTTTTAGGAATTAAGTAATGTTTATGACAACCTTTTTCCAAAACACAATATAGAATGTGAGATATAACAGGATAATGCATACATTTATCAATAGTTTTCAAAACGGTTACAAAAAAAGTGGGACCCCAAAAATTTACTGTGGGGCCCCATTTTTATGACTTTTTATGATGGATTTGGTATTGTTTTGTAGGCCTGGGCTGATAACAAATTTTGATGGACAATATATTGACCTACAAACTATTGTCGATAAACGATTATATTGACAATTTTTTTGGAGATCAAATAATCCACCGATGTAATGATAATTTCTAATAATAACTCGTATACATCTTTTCAAATGCAAGAGACGAGTATTTTTTGTAAATTTTAGCATTGTTTTTAAAATGTAAATTTTAAAATCACCAAATTAAATAAAACAAACATAACAAAAAATACTTTGTCTATTAGCAAAATTTTGCACTCGGATAAAAATCACAAACAAAAGCAATAAAATATGTTAAGGGGGGTGGGGCACGCTCAAATATACACAACCAAAAACAATAAGTAAAATGGCTAAATAACTTTATTTATACAGCAATGTACAGAGACATTCTGGATGAAAACCAACACTCCCCATCCAACCTGATGGATGCTGAATGTGTAAAACTGCCAAAAGATAGGTGCGCCAAGCTTGTGACATTGTATTCAAAAAGACTTGAAGCTCTTATTGCTCCCAATGGTGCATTAACAAAGTATTGAGCAGAGGCTGTGAATACTTGTCTACATGTCACTTTTAAAAAATTGTAATACATTTTTCTAAATTTAAAAAAAGTTTCACATTTTCATTATTAGTGTGTGTAGAATTTTGAGGACAAATTGATTTTTTCCATTTTGGAATAAGGCTGTAAGCTGCACCTGGGGATAGGTTGATTGGCAACACAAAAAATTGGCCCTAGTGTGTGAGTGTGAATGTTGTCTATCTGTGTTGGCCCTGTCATTAGTTGGCGACTTGTCCAGGGTGTACCCCACCTTCCACCCAAATGCAGCTGGGATAGGCTCCAGTACCCCCGTGACCCCGAACGGGACAAGCAGTAGAAAATGGATGGATGGATGACGAAATGTGGAAAAAATTAACCTCTGTGAATACTTTCCGGATGCACTGTATATTGTATGATTCAGGGCTGTATGCTGTATACACGTAATTACATCTGCGCTAAGCAGATGCGCCGAGGGTAGATATAGCGCTAGCAAGGTCTGCTATCAACAATGTTTCTTTTCCCCAAATCTTACTGTATTTGCTCCACTTTTTATGAACTTATTTTATTAGCATACGAAGAATAAAACTGTTGAAATCCGGATATGCACAAGTGCTGTTTTATTTTTCTCGTCCCATTATCTATTTTAAGTCGCAAATGCGAGTAAATTGTTCACACTGTACAGGCCAGTGACTGGACATGTATAGTCTACCGTATTTTCCAGAATATAGAGCCGCACCCACAGTTTTTATTTTTTTACACAAAGATTTTGTAAATGTTTATTTACATGCCTAAATTGTATCCAAACGGTGTATGTAACACGGCAGTAAAACGGCTTATCAAACAAAACGGACGTCATCGTCATGGACCCACTAGCTGCGGAAGCTAGCTCTCTAATCAGCTCAACAGATTCAATAATTTGTGAAACTCAAACAATACAAACAGAATGCCATTGTAAGTTAATAATAGTAACATAGACACTCGTAAACGTGTTCGCATATTAGCTAATGACGCTAGCTTCATTACATTACAATAGCACATACAAATATGCATGAAAACACTCCTACGTATGTCACACAGGGGACGATTTATGAAGTGAGAATTGTTTTAGTTGTACTGTAAAACCTACAAACGCTGTTTGGAGTTTTGAATGAAGAATCTATACTAGTAGAAACGCTATAGTCAGGTAGTACCCCCGTGCTACTTGCCGCATTCGGGCAGATGGAGCTCGTAAACCTGGTAAGGCAGTCCATCTAGGAGAAGGAAATCTCCAATCTCAAAACCACCGCTGCCTTGCGGTCAACCCACTCGTAAGGTTAAAGGAGTAATCCCCGACAGAAAATCAGGAGCCGTAGTCCCGAAGGCGGTTTGACGTTGTAGCGTCATTCCGGCAACTCCTGCAGCGTCGCTGGTGCCAAGTTGTATTGACACTCGTCGCTCCCTTGGATCCACCAGCCATGCGGAGAGGGTGGGCTTGCTGCCTGGACAACAGTTTGCCCTCCATAGTTCCATACCCAGGCCATGTAGATACACTGGAGAGGTCACTCCAGCAGATACCGGTTCTAAGCCCATCCGATTGGCGAAGGAAACGGGCGCCAGGGGCCATCTCCGTTGGTGGGAGAGACCATCGCAGTGAGACCCCCCATTTTTTTTTGGGATCTACCCCTTTGTCTCCCGAGACGGAAGAATGCCGACAAGATTAGGACGATTGACGCTTAGAAATCCTTGTCTCGAAGTTGCCGATGTTCCTTACCCACCTTGTTCTAACATGCCAGAGGCTGTTTACCTTGGAGACCTGCAACAGATATGGGTATACGGTAGAAATTTGGCCATGGTGGAGATTTGTACTCTACCGTCATACCGTCAATGACATTAGTTTGGATGCAAGCTTGGCAGAGAAGAAACACCTGTTTACAAAAAAGGCTGCTACATCCGTGATTTGGACATGGTTCGGGTTTAAAAAGTTAGATGTTGAGCAGAAAAATGTTATTACAATTATTGTATACAATCCTAGGACTGGGCGAATAGAAGTAATGGTTTGAGTTTATTTCGAACATGCATACAATTACAAGATGATACATCACAATTTCCAGTTCCTCTTTTCAACATGTTCAAAGGCAATTGATCGAATCGTAAATTAAAATAAACTCAATAACTTTGCCGTCATCGATAAACTTCTACGTCTGTCTGTGTTTCTTTTCTTCGACTGCGGCTTTCAAACTGCATAAAAGATGTCTTGTAAGGTCTGGTCCGAAAGCGAGAAAAGATTTGCCTCAAACTGCTCTGGGGGCACAAACTTTGCTGTTCTTTAGTGGCTGTAGGCTGGAGTTCTTAACTGTGACATCAAGTCATGTTAATGAGATTGCTGACCAAGACCTATTTATTTCAGCCGTTTCCAGTTCAACAAGCATAAGCTAACTAGATTATTCCACCACAGCATGCTGCTTTTTAGGCCCTGTCTACATTAAGCCGGATACCTCCTTAAACAAATAATTATTTCGCCTAAGCATCGTGTCAGCCACACTAAACCATCGTTTAATGTGCTCCTCCTTGGATAATTTTTTACACGGGTAAGTGCACCGTGTATTTCTTGAATCTCCGGCTTTTAGCTTTGTATGGACTCATTGTTCGTTTACAAACTGAGTTCGGAGAGGAAGTGACGCCAGAAAGAACGAGCCACAGCCAGCTTCATAACAACCTGTTTCCACTCAGAGGTAAACACTAGAAAGATGGAGGCGAGTCATCCAGACAGGCCGTGTTTCCCCTTCCTCTACATGTACAGACGCTTGTGGAAATCACACATGAATACCTTAAGAGAAAGCGATTGCAGCTATTTGGGATACAACACTTCTCAGACGGCAAGAGAGCTTTCGAATGTCCAGGTCAGCTGGGATTCTACTTAGCGATAAACTTTGTCCATTTGTCGAAGGAGAGACAAAGAGAATGCGAGCTCCCGTGGATGTGATAAAAAAGGTAGCGTGTGCTTTGTATTACCTGGCCGACGAGGGAAGACTACGGAAAACATCGAATACGACGTGTGTGTGTGTGTGTGTGTGTGTGTGTGTGTGTGTGTGTGTGTGTGTGTGTGTGTGTGTGTGTGTGTGTGTGTGTGTGTGTGTGTGTGTGTGTGTGTGTGTGTGTGTGTGTGTGTGTGTGTGTGTGTGTGTGTGTGTGTGTGTGTGTGTGTGTGTGTGTGTGTGTGTGTGTGTGTGTGTGTGTGTGTGTGTGTGTGTGTGTGTGTGTGTGTGTGTGTGTGTGTGTGTGTGTAAGGTTAGGTGTAGAAGGGGCCTTAGGTGAACTATTGTGTTGTGGCGGTCTTGTGCACCTCGTAAAGCTATGCATTTCCCCAGCTGGGCCTAATGCCTTTTTTAAATGCTGGAATTAGTTTGTTGTACTGCTGCCTTTTTTTAAAGAAACTTTGCAGCGTCTGTTGTTTCACGTCTGTTGCAGCAAATCTAAAGCACGGACAGCACTTTTCTTTTCTTTGGAACAAAAGTCTCGCTCTCAGTAGCATTAGCCATGTTTTGCTACGCGTGCGAATATCATCTAAGGAAGTAAGGGTCGGGTGAGGACTACGGAATATCATAAGGGCAAAAATTATGCCAAAGCAAGAGGACACAAAAACATTAAAAAAAAAGTTTTCTTAAATTGTCAGCCACAAATCAAATACATTAAGGGCAAACCCTGTACTCAGACTACCGTATTTTCCGCACTATAAGCCACCCCGGGTTATTAGCCGCACCTTCAATGAATGGCATATTTCAAAACTTTGTTCACCTATAAACCGCCCCGGGTTATAAGCCGCGCCTACGCTGCGCTAAAGGGAATGTAAAAAAAACAGTCAGATAGGTCAGTCAAACTTTAATAATATATTACAAACCAGCGTTCTAACAACTCTGTTCACCCCCAAAATGTAATGTGCAAATGTGCAATCACAAAAATAGTAACACTCAAATTAGTGCAGAGCAATAGCAACATCAATAACTCAACGTTGCTCGAACGTTAATGTCACACAACACACAAAATAAACATTTAAAGCTCACTTTCTGAAATTATTCCTCATCCATATATCCCTTGAATTCTTCTTCAGTGTCTGAATTAAAAAGTTGGGCGAATACGGCATCCAAAATGGCCGGCTACGTCTCGTCGAAGTCATCAGAGTCAATGTCGCTGTTGTTGTCCAGCAGTTCCGTGAATCCTGCCTTCCGGAAAGCTCGGACCACAGTTGAGACCGATATATCCGCCCAGGCATTTACAATCCACTGGCAGATGTTGGCGTATGTCGTCCGGCCCTGTCTTAGTGGCGCAGGTCATCTTGTTGCTTCCTCTACCTACGCACCATTGATTCATTTATGTTTAATTCTCTCGTTGCTGCTCTATTTCCGTGTTCTACTGCGTGACTTATTGCCTTGAGTTTGAATTCTGCGTTGTACGTGTGTCTCTTAATAGGAGCCATTTTGTGGTCTTTACAGATGTAAACACACAAATGAAATGAAACGTAATATCCGCGCGCTTCTTCTTCTACGGGGGCGGGTGCTTACCTTGGTGGTTGCTTACAGTAGAAGAAGAAGCGCGGGGAAAAAAGATGGCGGCTGTTTACCGTAGTTGCGAGACCTAAACTTTATGAAAATGAATCTTAATATTAATCCATATATAAAGCGCACCGGGTTATAAGCCGCACTGTCAGCTTTTGAGAAAATTTGTGGTTTTTAGGTGCGGCTAATAGTGCGGAAAATACGGTAATAATCCAGTCAACATTTGTAATCATTCCATCCCTCGTCTTAAAACCCACTTTTATTTTATGGCTTTTGCCCTTTGTGTCTTTTGTTTTAATTAATTGATTTGTTTTTACTTCTTTTAGTATATCTATTTATTTAATTTATTTTAAATACTTTTATTGATATACTTCATATTGTTTTCTAATGTGCAGTACTTTGGAAGCCGTGCTTCCTACTTATGTCAGTCATCACAACATCCGGGTTCAGTGCTAAAACTAATTCGGCCGAAAATGCAATTTTGGGCCATCTTCGGTCGTCTATTGTTGGTGGTCAATGGTTCGGTGCATCGTTAATGTAAAGTAACAATATTGTTTTAACTCTTTACAGGAACAGAAAAGTGGTGAACTACTCGCAATTCAACGAGTCTGATGATGCAGGTAAGAGTGTTACTTCATATGTGAAGATGGAGAAATTATCCTATTTTATTAGTAATTTTATGCAATAGAATACATTATATGGAAAAGGAACCCGAGAAGAGCTCAGTATTGCAGTCCATACATACAGCGCCAGATTTTACACATCACTCTTTATATACGCCAAAACATGTCATTTACCTCTCCACATGGTCACACCTTAACAATTTTACTCTTATTGTGTGTCGATCGGTTTCATTATACAATAGATTAATACGACTCGTAGAGATGGCCAATATTTGCCCTTTTTAAACTGATCAAAGATTAGCTGATGAGCTCAAGCAGCAGTATCCGTAGCGGCACACTATGCTAATGATAGCTTCTAACAACAAGCTGTCCAAGGCGAAACAAAAGAAAGTGAAGGTTGATTAGCATAACAAAGTAATTCTACTAATATAATACAGGGATATAGGCCATCACAACTGGAGGGCCTTTTGTTTACAAATCTCCCTGCACACACAGCACAGTCGTTAAGTGACCCAACCAAACCCAAGAGCACACAATATAAATCCTGTCTGAGTGCCGTCTTTTATAATCAATGGGGGTGGGCTTTGACTATTTTTCTAAAATATTCAGGTGAAACTGATCTTCAATTCTCTAAGATTTTTACTTCATGGGATTTCAAATAATACTAGCAAATTCTAAATGCAATGAAGTAAGCTTTATAAAAATGTGTTGTTTACTTTCGCTACTTGCCAAAAGCATTTTCAATTCCATAATCAAGAATACCTTTGTCTAAGTCATAAATATATAAGACATATATATATATAACAAAAGGGGAGGTTAAATTTTGCAGCCATTTTGTCCAACACGAGATCAAATACTTATCTTACAGACTAAAGATAGTAGGTATGGTAATAGCATAATGTCTAATTATTATCATGTCAATTGGGGATTCTGGGTAGTCTTATACCCAAAACAACACACTCAGTCTTTAATTTTTGCTTTAGTTGTTTATCGTCTTCTTCGTCTGCTTTAAGTTTAGCATGAGCATCAGTCTGCTTTGTCACGTAGCAACATTAGCAACAGTGCCACATACAGGCTACCGTATATGGGGGAAATAAGCAAATTTTAGATGCACCGTAATTCGGACTTAGGCGATTTATTTATTGTAAATAAAAATGCAAACAGTTCTAAAATTTGGCAGACTGCAATGACCCACCTCACCATCCGACCAGCTCTTTTATTGTGGGGCACTTGTTTTCCAGTTTTTCCCACATTTGCATCATTATACATGAATTATAGATGCATCAATAATCAATTTATAATCGAATCGTTGCTCCTGAATCGTAATGGAATTGTGGGGTGCCCAAATAATCCCACCTCTATTATGTACTACATTGTTTTCAGTCATTTGAAAAGCTTTTCTGTTGACAGAAATTTCTTGATTAAAACTCTGTGTTGACAGATATTTTGTCAAATAATAAAGCAAAAAAAGCCTTTTTGCATTCAGACAGGACTTGAAGGTTTTAAAAATAATACGCTGTGTGGACATACAGCAAACTTATGTTGGCTTTCTCCAAATTCCTGAGGCGATCACGGTACTTGCATGTTTATAAGAATGCGCAGGAGTAGCAAACACAATGTAGTAGCCTTTTCAAACATCATTATGAGATGAAACCCAGCTGGTTTTCACTAAACTTTACTACACTGCAGTCAGGCAGCAGCATTAAGAACCAACACCGGAAAACGATTAAACAAATTAAAACAAATTAAAAGCACAAAACACAAAATGTCACAAACAGAATAAACCAACCACAGATCAGAAATTTGTAGTGCGTTTGAAAAGGAAACAGTGTCGTAAATTACTAACTCCAAACTAAAGCCTAATTCACAGCAAATGCGGACAAATTACTAAGGTGATATTTGTGGTTGCTGATACGATTAAAGAACAATCTCATTTTTTAGAAGGATTCAATCTTAAGCGATATAGTGAATTGAAATCAATTCAGTACCTTTTTAGTAAAAAAAATTAAAAAAAATCAAGCAGGGTGAATGTGAAATAAATACTGGACACCGCAGGTGAAGTTTCTTATATTCTTGTTATTTCTTTTAAGGGAATTAGGTATAAAATAATTATGGATACAAACAAGCAAGTAAACAATAATTAATGGCCAATGCATTTACATATTATTTGAATAAAGTTCAATTAACACTTTAGATTGAAATAACAAGACGAAACCTTCTCGTTTTCAACATACAAGCATTTTTCTTTATAAAACTACAGTAACCAACATTTTTCATTAGAATTATCTGCTGAATAAAGTTCCCCGACCCAGCCATACAATATCTGTTCTCCGCATTTATCTTGCCGTGGTGTTGCGCCATGATCAATTACAATCAGGGGTATTCATGAAATAACAGGAACAAGGAAACTTCACGTGCGGTGTCCAGCATCTAGTATTTATTTCACAGTCACACTGGTTTAATTTTTTTTGCCAAAAAGTTACTGAATCAATTTCAACTCACTGAATCATTTTGGATCGTATGGTTCTAAAAAAAAATATCGTCCTTGAATCGCATCAGCAATTACAAATTCTGAATCAAATGGAATTGTTGTCAAAACATACTGTTACATCCCTATTATATATATATATATATATATACATACATACACACACACACACACACGCACGCAAGAGCGCAGAGACACACATACACACACATGCATACAATTTTGTCCTGTTAGCTGTGTGTTAGTACAATACAGTGGAAGTAGGAATATTTCAGACATAGTTGCAAATAGAGATTAATCATGAAGAATTCATTTTAAGAATGTATTACCGTATTTTCAGCACTATTAGCCGCACCTAAAAACCACAAATTTACTCAAAAGCTGACAGTGCGGCTTATAACCCGGTGCGCTTTATATATGGATTAATATTAAGATTCATTTTCATAAAGTTTAGGTCTCGCAACTACGGTAAACAGCCGCCATCTTTTTTCCCGGTAGAAGAGGAAGCGCTTCTTCTTCTACGCAAGCAACCGCCAAGGTAAGCACCCGCCCCCATAGAAGAGGAAGCGCTTCTTCTTCTACTGTAAGCAACCACCCGCCCCCGTAGAAGAAGAAGAAGCGTGCGGATATTACGTTTCATTTCCTTTGTGTGTTTACATCTGTAAAGACCACAAAATGGCTCCTACTAAGCGACAGGTTTCCGGTTCATGAAAAGACGCAATCTCTCCATCCGCACATGGACTACTATTTAACAGCAACTGCTTAAAGACTTTCAAGAAAAGCTGACTACTTTCCGTGCATATTGTAAAAACAAGATAGCTGAAAAAAAGATCCGGCCAGAGAACATTATCAACATGGACGAGGTTCCACTGACTTTTGATATTCCTGTGAACCGCACTGTGGATACAACGGGAGCACGTACGGTGAATATTCGCACCACAGGGAATGAGAAGTCATCCTTCACTGTGGTTCTAGCTTGCCAAGCTAATGGCCAGAAACTTCCACCCATGGTGATATTCAAAAGGAAGACCTTGCCAAAAGAGACCTTTCCAGCCGGCGTCATCATAAAAGCTAACTCGAAGGGATGGATGGATGAAGAAAAGGTGAGCGAGTGGTTAAGGGAAGTTTACGCGAAGAGGCCGGGTGGCTTTTTTCACGCAGCTCCGTCGTCCATGTTGATATACGACTCCATGCGTGCCCACATCACGCTGGTTTTTAATATATTATTAAAGTTTGACTGACCTATCTGACTGTTTTTTTGACATTCCCTTTAGCGCAGTTAGATGCGGCTTATGACACGGGGCGGCTTATAGGTGGACAAAGTTTTGAAATATGCCGTTCATTGAAGGCGCGGCTTATAACCCAGGGCGGCTTATGGTGCGGAAAATACGGTAATTGATTAAAATGTTTCATTTGAGCTTCCTTTTAAGAAGACATAATTCCAAAACTTTGGGTTTTTCACATTTGTATGCATTAAATACGCTAATATCAGTCGAGATTTGCTAACCTATAAATTAGTGCTGTCAAATGATTGTTTTTAAATCAGATTAATACCACTTTTGAATTTGGATTAAGCATGATCAATCACGAGGTATTACGTGCTTGCGTAAATTAAAATGAAATGCACGTTAAAAAAGGCCCCAATATTATGCTAGATCCACTCGACGTCCATTGCACCGGTCGCTCGGGGGTGAGGGGGTCCCCTCTAAGGTTTATCGTTGTCGTGATTGGGTTGAGTTTTTTTCTTGCCCTGATGTGGGATCTGAGCCGAGGATATCGTTGTGGCTTGTGCAGCCCTTTGAGACACTCGTGACTTAGGGCTATATAAGTAAACATTGATATGGACACAAATGCAATTTTTTAAGGCTTTATAGGCTTGCATAGTTAGTCAGCACACGCACACAGTAACATGTGTGCTGCAGGAGAAACATTGAGGAGTTCAAAATTTGCAGTCAGTATTTGTTTCTACAGAGTTTGGTGAATACATACCTTTAAGTAAATATAAACTTGCTGTTTTATGTCAATTTTGTTCTGTTAAAATCTCATTTGAGAAAAATGTGAAAAAGTTATTTCTGCTAATTTTAGGTAGCCTGTCAATGAGTTTGTCCATTGTACGTTAGCATTAAGCCAGTGGCATTAGTGCCAACCTTTATGCTGTATAATTGTTTTTTTTTTCAGTTTATACCAAACTGTATTATTCATTTTACATGATTCCTACATTTATGTGCACTTCATATGTATATTGTATTTTCCTTTGTTTGCTTAGTTTTACAGTAATTTAATTGTGAAGACTAACAAACAATCTCAAGTTGTTTTTTTTCCATCTCTGAATTTAAAAGACAGGAGGGTAGAATAATGTCAATAAACCTGGGGTGTACAAATTGCAGGATATGTTATAAATAATCAGCAACAATTGAAAAATAGAGCAAATTGATGTAATATAATAAAATTGATTAAAAAAAATTCAACATGATTTGTCTTGTAAGGGTGATGAGATATATTTATCTGTAGATGAGGAGTATGGTGGCAGTAAGCCGGCCAAGGTGCGGAGCGCTCCCCGAGAGCTGAAGCCGAGGCGCTCAAAGAATTCACAGGATGAAAGGTAAGCACTTGCCTAGTCTTTAGTGTTCACAAGTTACTGACCACGTTTTTGTATCTGCATTTAGGGATGGGTACCTTTTCATATTCGAACCGATACTGTACCAATTACAGATACCTGGCAATAACAATTTTCGGTGCTTTTGTGCAGGGCTGCAGCTATCGATTATTTTAGTAATCGATTACTTTGTTCGATTAATCGGATAAAACACACTTTATAGAATCAATGTGTAATTTAGGGAAAATAGTTTAAATAAACAATTGTTCTGCTTGCAGTTACTTTCATTCTTTTCAAAATTGAAATTGTATTTTTGACGTGTATTTATTAAACAACGACAAAAACTCTCCGCTATTTGCCTCCACACAGATCACAGAACCCACTCTGAACCGTTCTCATGTGTGCTCTATTGCAGCGGCCGTGCAGAAACTGTTTACGTATAAAAAAAAGTTCCGGGCACGCCATTGCGGTTTAGATTTCCATCATCCATCCATTTTCTACCGTTTCTCCCTCTCTGGGATGCGGGGGGTGCTGGAGCCTATCTTAGCTGGGTACATCCATCTTTATTGGCTATACTCAATAAATGATTAATCGAAGCAACGCAATTTAAATTGAAGCTTTTTTCTAATCGATTAATCTTTGCTACCCTTCTTTGTGTGTTTTATTAATAAAATCTTGTTTGCGGATTATAACCGTGCTGTCCAGATGTTATATATGGTTTTGCTACACTTCTGGGTCTCATTACAAGTCATAGTCATATACAGTGTACTTGTCGAGGGTGTACCCTGCCTACTGACCGAGTGCAGCTGTAATAGGCTCCAGCCCTCCCGTCACCCCGAGAGGAACAAGCGGTAGAAAATTGGATGGATGGACTACTGTCCATCCATCCAATTTTCACATGCAGTTTCAATTCCAAGACACTAGATGGCAGTAGTGAGTAGGCTACATTGTGTTTTAGTCTGTAAGCCTTTTTTGTTGAGTCCACTGTGCTGGTCTCGTCTTTTGTTTAGTCCTACAAAGTGTTTATATTGTAATTACAGTCGTTACTCTTTTACTGCGGTTAATTGGGTCTGGACATGACTGCGATTAACGGATATGTGCGAGTAGTGTTGTTATTGATAAAGTGAGTATTGTCGTAGTTAGAGCATAAACTGTTCACCACCTTCAAAATGTGTTTTCCAATATAGTAGCCTTCAGTCTGTGCTATTGTAGGATACAGTGCAACGGTTCCGCACTGGCACCGGTGCTGATTTACAAGGTAGTAACTGGACTGGAATTAAAAAAAAAAAGCTATAGGTGCATTATTCCGGCGTTAAATGAATGCCGACTCATCATCTGGAAGTGCCCGGCGGTGGAACTGTAAACGTAAAATCTTGTAAGTAAAGTAGCATCCAGACAGAAGCGCGCAGTCTGACACTCTTTTTAAACTTTATTGCTGATCTTAAAACGCCAACAGCAGCCCTCATAACATCGTTAGCACAACAACGTTAAGCTTGCCAATATTAGCAACACATCACTGCCTCATTGGACACCAATGACGGTTACTGCAAACGAGGATGCTTCCAAGAACACAGACTTTTTATAAATCCAACATCAACTCAAGTCGTTTTTTTGCACATTCTGTGTTCTGTATTGCTGCAATAGGTATGACAATATGTTGTAGATTTCTTTCTTATATTTTATGTGTTAGTTATTAATTTATATCACTGAAGTATTTTAATTACTAGTCTGTTCAACCTAAATGTCACAAAATATAATAAATATTAAGTCTGTTTTTTTTTTTTTTTCTGTTTTTTTTTTACAAGAATTGACAAGTTTTTAAGTAAAGTACCGATTTGGTACCGGTATAGTTTAAAATGATATGATACTAGGGGTGTAACGGTACGTGTTTTGTATTGAACCGTTTCGGTACGGGGGTTTCGGTTCGGTACGGGGGTGTACCGAACGAGTTTCTAAGCTAAAGTCTTAACAAGCTGCTTTGCTTATTCTGCCTCTGTCTCAGCACCCAGCATTGTCCCACCCACACAACCATCTAATTGGTTACACAAAAAGCGGTAACAGCCAATCAGCAGTGCGTATTCAAAGCGGTAACAGCCAATCAGCAGTGCATATTCAGAGCGCATGTAGTCAGTGCTTCAGCGTCGAGCAGATAGGTGTTTAGCAGGTGAGCATCAGGCAGCGTACTTTCCCCAAATGATAATAAACACCTCGCAGTCAACTACTAGTAACATCACTATGAGCCCGTTGACATTCTAGAAACTTAAACTGCAGCTCAGCTCGCTCGCAGTCCTGGCTTGAGGTGAAGGCTAATTAGCTTTTAGTGTAACGTTAGCACATTTTGCGATGCGTGCGTGTAGTCTCTCCTATTGCTATTGTACTATTTTTTTTCAGCTATAGTTACATTAATCATTAGTAATGGAGCAGCCTAGTTTTTGATGGCAGGGTCCCTGCTATCACATGTTGATAAAAATATAACATTTACATAATAAAAATCAACTACAGGCTTCCCAAATGCTGTAATAAATTAAGCATGATGAGTTGACTTGAAACTGTTTAATGTTGCACTTTTTATATGTAGAAGAAACGTTTTGTCATTTTATTTAATCTGAGGAACAACTTGAGGCAGTTTAATGTTGATTAACGTGGGCAGAATTATTATAGTGTTCCCAATGTTAAAAGGATAAAGCCATTGTTTACACATTTGGTAAATAAATGGCCAAAAATTTATATTTTGTTGTTTTCTTACTGTACCGAAAATGAACCGAACCGTGACCTCTGAACCGAGGTACGTACCGAACCGAAATTTTTGTGTACCGTTACACCCCTATATGATACCCATCCATACTTACCGGTAGCTGGGAGGATCCTTAAAGCGTCATTGCTATGGTCATCACCTAGCCACTACAACACGGCCACTACATGGAAACACTTCATCACATCCTGGTTAATTCCTCCATGTTAGAACTACTCTGCTTCCATGTGCTGAAACCACAAAGTTTTACAAAAACTTGGTCAACTTAACTGTTGCAGCTATTGCCTGATAGTTAAAGTACCAATGATTGTCACACACACACTCGGTGTGGCGAAATTATTCTCTGCATTTGACCCATCACCCCCTGGGAGGTGAGGGGAGCAGTGAGCAGCAGCGGTTGCCGCGCCCGGGAATCATTTTGGTGATTTAACCCTCAATTCTAACCTATGATGCTGACGGCCAAGCAGGGAGGTAATGGGTCCCATTTTTATAGTCTTTGGGTATGACTCGGCCGGGTTTTGAACTCACAACCTACCGATCTCAGGGCGGACACTCTAACCACTAGGCCACTGAGTAGGTTAGCATTGTGTGTCTGCATTGTTGCACGCCAAAGCTGTTTTATTTATGTCAAAGCGCATCAGGAGTTCATCTCCACTTTGCCCGGACAGCGGTTGATAGCTGATAGCTGTTTCAGTAAGTTATTGTCGTTTGAAATCGCTCGATTAAAAGGCCAACACAGATTTGATAGAGTATTTCCTCATCGTGGCCCAGTTGTAGTGGCCAGGGGATGTTGTGGGCTACAAGTAAGTACAATAATCTACAGTACAATAAAACATACTGAAGGCTTCTCTATTGAGTGAAATGAGTGTAAAGGTATATGGGCGTTAATTAATGTATTGAGGGTACTAATTATGGTAAACATAATTAAAATGTGTCAACAGTTTATTTTTATGCTCTATGAAGGCATAAATTGTGTTAATTGTGGTCACATCCGGACCCAGCTAACCACAAACGAGGGACGGCTGTAATCGGATTACAAAGCGCACTCCTTACTCAGTGGCTTTAATTTAGCCATCTGCTTTTAAATTCAGATTGAGATATTTTTAGACATGCATTAACTAACAAAGTCAATTAAGATGATTACTTCATTCAAAAATGTATATTCATACTGTAACTGTGCTGCTCATTAGGCTGTTACAGTATAAAAAAGTAAAGGAATGTTGTTCACAAAGGTTAGTCATAGGGCTGGGCGATATATCGATATACGCGATATATCGCGGGTTTGTCTCTGTGCGATATAGAAAATGACTATATCGTGATATCGAGTATACGTTCTCACGCAGTTGCTTTCAGCTGCTGGCATTACACGAGAGGGTCTTCCTACTCCTTGTGTCTCCTTCACACAGACAGCAAGCACACCTTCTTACACACGTCACATACTGTCACATCATACGTCACATACGTATACGCCCTCGCGGAGCAGAGAGGTAGCAGCATGGCTAACGTTAGCTGTGATGCTAGCGGAGTGGTGATGTGAGAGAAGGAAGGTGCGAATCTGGTAACAAATGGAGGAATAATTAATTCCCAAGAAAAACAGCAGGGGGTCCATCGTCTGGCGGTGGTTTGGCTTCAAGCGGGAATATGTCGAACAGACAACCGTAATTTGTCAAGTGTGGGGCAAAAGCGTTGCTATAAAAAGTAGCATTACTGCTGTAACAAACAGTTCAGGGTGTCCCAAGTTACCGGAGTGTGTTAGGTAAGGAGGAGGAGTTTTGTCCCTCCAAAGTTGCCGTAGGGCTGTGACGTAGGGTGTTTGTGGTTGTGGAAGGAGGTGTGTGATGTTGACATTAAAGAAGTGGTGGCTACCGAACCTGCTCTAATGTCTCCCGTTTATTATTTTATTAGATAAGTACACTGTATTGGCGAACCCAGGACACTCGGCTACACTGCTAATATGTAGCATCATTTGAAAAGTCACCTGCTAGACAATGAAGAATGCTTACTCCGCACGTCAATATCTCCGTTCGGTGCCACACGTACGCATCAAAATGCCAAGGCAAACATTTCCAGATAAAAATAGTGATTTTTTTAGTTGTGATTTCCCTCTCTGCATGAAAGTTTAAAAGTAGTATGAAGAAGAATGTTTTAATGTAGACACATAGAATCATCATACTGCTGTGATTATATGCATCTAGTGTTCATTCAAGGCTAAGACAAAATATCGAGATATATATCGTGTATCGCGATATGGCCTTAAAATATCGCGATATTAAAAAAAGGCCATATCGCCTAGCCCTAGTTAGTCAAAACAACACCAAATCTATCTTGGCGTACCTTCACTAAAATTCTAGCTAGTATGCTGGCTATTTTACACACAACTTCGCCTCTCTTTTGTTAGCTATCTAGCTAACAAGGTAACCAGCTTACTGACTTACTTTAAATGTTCCCACTTTACAGATGTTGTGCCATGAAATTCCATCAAGGTTTGCTTTACAAATCAAGCAAGTTATCTGTGTCTTTGACGTGTTAAGTTTTATTTTATTTTATTTTTTTTGCAGTAGCCGCAGCCATTTTTCTTTTCCTGTTGCTTGGCAGTCATTTGTTACCTTGACATGCGCATGATTGTCTCTGTCTGGAAAAACATGAGCTACGACATCACTTTTATCAACAAAATATTTTATTGACAAAATTTGGTGTCAATTTGTTTTTTTTATCAAGGAATCGATGCACCCCTACTAGTTAGTGATTTTAAACACAAGTTAACAATGTATTGTTTTTCTTGGGGAAAATAAAGTGTGTCACAATAGCAGAAGCAACCTGTTACCATTTAGGCCATTTCACTTTTGTTTACTTTTGTATATTATAGACATTGGTAATAGATTACGTTTTTATAGATGATTGTTCTCTTCTATAACAAGTCCATATTTTGTTACCAGTGAGGAATCGGAGGATAAGATCGCCAAATCTAAAAATGACTCGGCAGGTAAGACTAAACGCTACACATTAGCAAACAATGAGAAGGTTTTGGAGGTATAACTGACCTTTTCTTGCAGAGGACTTTGGAAGTGAGGAAGAAGAGAATGAATTTGCAGAGGAAGGGGAGGAGGAAGAGGAGGAAGATGGAGGAAGTGACTACGAAGAAAAGAAGGCAAAAAAAGGAAAGAAGCCCAAGATAGAGAAGCCCAGCAGGAAGACACCAAAAAGAAAACGGAGCGCAGGTGTGTTTATTAAATATGTTGCATGTGGATAACCTTCATATTTCATGAGTGAATACTGTGACACGCTTGAATTTAAAGTAGTGACTTTAAGTAGCCAGCAATGAACAAGAAATTACAAGTGGATTAATAGGAGTTTAGAGAAAGAATTATACAACTCAACAGACTGAGCAGGGTTGCCAGATGGGAAACGACAAATTATCGTACCTGAAGTTGAAAATGAATGTATTTGAGGAGAATTATCGTAAATAAATGTTACATTGTTAATATTAATTAAATGTGATAGTTTTTGTATAGTACTTGTTTGATCACTAGGCTACAAAATCTCAGAATAAAATGTAGTGGTTTTTTTTTGTCTCGTTAAGATGACAGTGACGATGAAAAAGAAGTCAGTCGAAAGCGAACAATACGCCAGGCAGCCTCCAAGGCCGTGTCGAAACAGCGGGAAATCCTTCTGGGTGACGGTGGTAGTGAGGATGAAGAGCAGGATGACCCAGAGGAAGCTTACCTGGATCGTAAGTACACCTGTGCAGCTTCTATCTGTGTGTGTCGGAACTCCTCTCACAACACACCTGCTTTGCCAGAGAAGAAGCCGCAGAAGGGTTTTGTTTACCAAACGTTTACTGAGTGTTGTTAAAAGAAAAGGCCATGTAACACAGTGGTAAAAATGCCCCTGTGACAACTTTTTTGCAATTTATTGCTGCCATTAAATTCCAAGTTAATGATTATTTGCAAAAAAAATTAAGTTAAACATTAAATATCTTGTCTTTGCAGTCTTTTCAATTGAATATAAGTTGAAAAGGATTTGCAAATCACTGTATTCTGTTTTTATTTACAAATTATACAACATGCCAAATTCACTGGTTTTGTGTTTTGTAACTAAGGTGTTGCTGTAGTTTTACATTTTATTTGATTTTTTACTTCAGATGCAGTCTGTAGTCATTTGTTCTATCTACTTATTTAGTTATACTAGTGGTGTTCCTCAAGGTTCCATTCTCGGTCCTCTCTTATTCGTCATTTGAGCTATTCAACTGGTGGCCTCGCGAGTTCACTTCGAAAAAACCTTTGAGAGACATGCATTTTAGCAGCAGATTCTTAAAACGACTAAAGTGCGGTCATAGAAAAGATCTTTGACTTGCTTTTTTGCAGAATGTCCTTAAAAACAGCTGCATGTTCCTGTAACTCTTGACAAAAATATAAATAGGCCAAAATCAAACGCCCACTGTAGAGGTCACTGGTTCTTATGAATATACAAAATAGGAATGAGTAGAAGTTTGGCAGGCCCCCAGGTCCTTAACTTTCTGGAAATGTGGCCCCCACAACAATTTAGTTGTATATCACTGGTCTAAGCCTTCTGGTTAATGTGGTATATAAACAACTAGCGACACATTCACATCTTTACTACCTTGTTTTTGTTTTTTAATGAATGTATTTAACCTTTATCCAGGCTAAGGCAGTTAAGAACATATTTCAATTACAATGCTGAGCTAGCAAAGAGGCTGCATTTACATGACAGAGATGTTGAAGTGTGATAATAGTCGCATCTCTCTTTTACCAACAAAAATGACTGCTACAGATCATTCTAAACAGTTCACAAATGCTCTTAACATGCGAGGATAAACGTGTTTGAACATAAATGAATGTTTAAGATGGACAAACACAGATAATGTCTGCAACTTATGGATAACTGAGCAGACAAGGGGGAAGTATTTGGTGATTATTCTTTCTATAATTATATATAATTAAATTAGTTATACAGTATTTAGGGATGTGACAAGGTAAAAGCACTCCGCACACACTGGATTGCTTCTCAGGACACCACTGCAGCAGCACAGAGATAAAACAATACATGATACATTGACACACTTACCTGTGATATCAGAGATGCAGAAGACTCCCACAATGTTCCTTAACAATACACTTAATTACATTTTCTAAAAAGGGAACAACACTTTTTGGGGGGAATTTCGCCTATCGATCACAATCCTTATGTGAGACAAGCCGACATTTTTCTTTTTTTTTTAATATTAATTCTAACTTGTAAATAAACACTAGCAAGAGTCTGCTAACCGCGAAGCCAATGGGAGTCTATTCCGCCTATAAAACGCTCTTAAAAAAACAACCTTCATTTTATATACAGACTCTAATAATATATGCTTTATGTAATGTTTTTACAAATTAACCATTAATCTATGAAAGACAAAGTTGGATTTATTTGTGCATCGTATTTAATTGATATAAGTGTGGTGCTGCTGTGATTGTGACGCTAATGAGAAAAAGGATAAGTTTGTTTGCATTTGATTTCCTGCTCCAAATATTAGTTTAATCTACAATTCATGTCTGCAATTGTTTTTATGTGTGTGAAGTTTATATTTTGTCTCATTATTTAGCTACCGTATTTTTCAGAGTATAAGTCGCTCCGGAGTATAAGTCGCACCGGCCGAAAATGCATAATAAAGAAGGAAAAAAACATATATAAGTCGCACTGGAGTATACGTCGCATTTTTGGGGGAAATTTATTTGATAAAACCCAACACCAAGAATAGACATTTGAAAGGCAATTTAAAATAATAAAGAATAGTGAACAACAGGCTGAATAAGTGTACGTTATATGAGGCATAAATAACCAACTGAGAACGTGCCTGGTATGTTAACGTAACATATTATGGTAAGAGTCGTTCAAATAACTATAACATATAGAACATGCTATACGTTTACCAAACAATCTGTCACTCTTAATCGCTATATCCGATGAAATCTTATACGTCTAGTCTCTTACGTGAATGAGCTAAATAATATTATTTGATATTTTACGGTAATGTGTTAATAATTTTACACACAAGTCGCTCCTAAATATAAGCCGGCCAAACTATGAAAAAAAAAACTGCGACTTGTAGTCCGAAAAATACGGTATATTGTTGTTCAGCAATGTTTGCTAGCGATCTCAATAGATTCAGTATATGATGTTGACACTACGAGAGATATATTCATCTAGTTTATTATTACTATTAAGAAGATTTTCCTGATGCTAACAAATATTACCAAAGACGCTGTGGTCTTCCGTGTTGAATAAAACACTTGGCTTTCCTGCGCAACAATAATTAAGCTTTTTAGTTTCTGTTATGAAAATCGAGACAGAAAATACGGTGGATTGGACCAACAATCACGATATTTATTACTAGGACTTTACATGAGGTTAGTTTATTTGCACAAGCACGTTTTTGTAGTTATTTTTAGATAAAGCAACCACAAAATAACTCGAACCAATACGATCTCTTGTCCTTTCTTTACATTTATTTCTGCTCTAAAACACTACTAATATAATAGAGAATAAACAACTGAAACACCCAAGAACAAAACAGCAATACAGCATTTTCTGCTCAAATTTTACATTCACTCTCACTTGTTTTAAACGCTCAAGCTGCACGACCATCGTGTGAATTAAGCCGCGAAGAAGAAAAACGGATGTTCCATCAAATGCAACCCAGCAGTTGTTATTGTATTACAAAGAACATCATTTGCACTTAAGAAGGCATAAAGCCCAAAAATACAAGTTGTTTTACAAAAGTGCATTAATTTGCTTGAAAAAAATTTGTATTTACTTAATAGTATCCAATTAACTGGTTAACCTAGTCCTCGATTATCAAAATAATTTTTCCAGCCCTAATATTTTTATAAAGCAGATTTGACACTCGATGCATTTTTGTATTATTGACATGTTGGTGTAAAAGCTCTTGGTGTGTTTGTGTGTTTGCAGCTGATGAGTCTGGCAGTGATGAAGACTTCATGGTGGAAGATGACGATGACAGCGACTATGGCAAGTCCAAAAAAAGAAGCAGCAAGAAGGTGATTCGACGAGGCAGAGTGGACAAGAAGGAGAAGAAGTCTCCTAAACCACGATTAAAGGCTACAGGTGAGCTGTAGCTCTATTTCAAAATATTGGACTTCAAATCAAATCAAATCAACTTTATTTATAAAGCACATTTAAAATTTACCACAGGGGTAGCCAAAGTGCTGTACAATGAACAGGTTAAAAGATAAAACGAGTACCGAGCAAACACAACACAACACAAACAGAACACGATAAAAAATAAATAATTAAAATAGAATAAATAAAAACAGGATCACAGCAGGTGTATTATGGGGCGCCATTGCAGGATGGATATCACTCAGTGTTAAAAGCCATGGAATAAAAGTATGTTTTTAAGAGAGATTTAAAAACAGGAAGAGAGGAGGCTTGTCTAACACTCAGGGGTAGGTCGTTCCAGAGCTTGAGAGCAGCAACGGCGAAAGCTCTGTCACCTCTAAGCTTCAGCCTTGTGTCAGGGACCGTCAACAGCAGCTGATCGGCTGATCATAAGGATCGGGTGGGGCAGTAAGGCTGAAGGAGGTCGGAGAGATAGGTTGGCGCGAGGTTGTTTAGACATTTAAAAACAAATAAAAGGAGTTTAAAATTGATTTGGTCAGCCAGTGAAGGGACGCTAAAATAGGGGTGATGTGCTCACGTCTGCGGGTCTGTGTTAGCAGACGAGCAGCAGAGTTCTGCACGAGCTGCAGGCGGGCGAGGGAGGCCGGGCTAATGCCTACATACAGGGCATTACAGTAATCAAGACGAGTCGAGATAAAGGCGTGGATTAATTTCTCAAGATCATGTCTTGATAGAAGCGGTTTCATTTTCGCTATTTGGCGTAATTGATAAAAGCTTTCTTGAACGACGCTGCTGATTTGTTTTTCGAATTTAATATCTGAGTC
The DNA here is from genome assembly GCF_033978685.3 of Nerophis lumbriciformis. Classification (NCBI taxonomy): domain Eukaryota; kingdom Metazoa; phylum Chordata; class Actinopteri; order Syngnathiformes; family Syngnathidae; genus Nerophis; species Nerophis lumbriciformis. Next base: position 47,671,527 of record NC_084550.2, on the reverse strand, counting down.
AAACTTTACCCCCAAGTTTGTGACACAGTCGCTGAGATACGGGGTCAAAGTGCCGAGGTCAACGTTGGGGGAGGGAGAGCGACTTGGACCGAACAACATAACTTCTGTTTTATCTTCATTTAGGCTCAGGAAGAGACTTGGGTTCAATTTCCTTGCCTGTCCTCTGCTGGCTTGCTGATCAATATATTACAACTTGAGGTGTCACAATCGTATACTGATGTCAAGTTTCATTTATTCAGACATTTAAACATTTGACAGATAAAGAGAAGACATTGCCTTAGATCGAATACCGGTCTGATATCAGGAAAAAAAAGTCAAATTGTATGGGATTTTATGTAAAACATGCAGTCTTGCAGGAAGTTTACTTGTGCAAAGCTGGACAGCCAGTTAACATCTACTAAATGTCCTCCAATAAGTATGCGTAAGCACTGCAGTGAAAAAAAGGCAACTGCTTGAGCAGTGTTTATAATTATGTACTTCACAATTTTTTTATCATTTGTTTATTATACTAAATACTGATATCATATTTAGCATAATATTTTATATTGTGTCTGCTGATGTAGTTCTGTTGTAGTTGTAAAGAAGGAGGAAAAAAAAGATTGATACCGTTTAAAACAGGCCGATATATATGTCAAAATGCAGTTAATCTGTCGATCTGTAGTTATAATAACAAGTAAACAAAGCGTATTCATTATTATTCACGTCCAGCCAGGAAGAAGAAGCTGTTGGAGCGTGCATACACACACTACATCACAATGGCGACGCACGTTCACGTGACAATCACTGCATGGATTGATTCGGCCTTTTCAAGTTTCTTGGATTTACATGATGTCATGTCCGGCTCGTGTTCGACTCATGACTCACTAACCCTAACCCTATATGCGTGGTGGTCAAGCCAGTGTCTGTTCTCAGTGGGTACTCTGTGCCATTTAAGCTTTCTTGAACAAAAATGCCCTCTGCTTGTGTTTTCGACTTTACGAACGGTTCAAATCGCGAAAAGGATAAACTTTTCTTCAGAGTTCCTTTAGAGGTAATCAAGAAAGGAGGGGGAGTGCAAGATATTACGAAAGACGACGAGAAAAGTGGCACGCACTCCCGTCCAAGGAAGCATAGTCGAAGAATGCACAAGTTTGCAGCGATCACTTTGTTAAAGGTTTGTTTGATATGCTTTTATCGTTTAATATTTCCCATACAAGTATAATCTGGGTATTAATTGTATTTCTTAAAACACATTTTTCCTACTAGTGTTACGTAAACCATCAACTCAGCCAGTCTAAATAACAGAAAGCAAATGTGAGCAAAATCTAAAAGAGTTAAGCTTTTACCAAAGGCATTAATCATAAATGAAGCTTTCAGCACATACACAATGTTGACATTTATAGTTACAGGCCTCGAATTTTTACTTTTTAAGGTCAAGGCAAGTGTTGCCTTAAAGGAGAGCTCTTATTTTAGAGCACCAATGCAAGTTAGAAGGGCACCAAGGCAAACATTTTCTTTTGAGGCAGAATATATATGTGTGTGTGTGTGTATGTATGTATATATATATATATATATATATATATATATATATATATATATATATATATATATATATATTAGGGGTGTGGGAAAAAATTGATTTGAATTCGAATCGCGATTCTCACGTTGTGCGATTCAGAATCGATTCTCATTTTAAAAAAAACTATATATATATTTTTTTAATTAATCAATCCAACAAAACAATACACAGCAATACCATAACAATGCAATCCAATTCCAGCAACACTCAGAACTGCAATAAACAGCAATTGAGAGGAGACACAAACACGACACAGAACAAACCAAAAGTAGTGAAACAAAAATGAATATTATCAACAACAGTATCAATATTAGTTACAATTTCAACATAGCAGTGATTAAAAATCCCTCATTGACATTATCATTAGACATTTATAAAAATAAATGAACAATAATGTCACAGTGGCTTACACTTGCATCGCATCTCATAAGCTTGACAACACACTGTGTCCAATATTTTCACAAAGATAAAATAAGTCATATTTTTGGTTCATTTAATAGTTAAAACAAATTTACATTATTTCAATCAGTGGATAAAACATTGTCCTTTACAATTATAAAAGCTTTTTACAAAAATCTACTTATCTGCTTGCATGTCAGCAGACTGGGGTAGATCCTGCTGAAATCCTATGTATTGAATGAATAGAAAATCGTTTTGAATCGGGAAAATATCGCTTTTGAATCGAGAATCGCGTTAAATCGAAGGAGGAAAAAAATCGGTTTTGAATCAAATTGTGACACCAAGAATCGATATTGAATCGAATCGTGGGACACCCAAAGATTCAAACCCTTATATATATATATATATATATATATATATATATATATATATATATATATATATATATATATATATATATATACATACATACATACATACATACTATAGCTATAGATATAGATATAGATACAATTATTTTGAAAGATGGCACCTGATGGCCTTAAGACGTAACTGCACTTTTTGTCCATATACAGGTAAAAGCCAGTAAATTAGAATATTTTGAAAAACTTGATTTATTTCAGTAATTGCATTCAAAAGGTGTAACTTGTACATTATATTTATTCATTGCACACAGACTGATGCATTCAAATGTTTATTTCATTTAATTTTGATGATTTGAAGTGGCAACAAATGAAAATCCAAAATTCCGTGTGTCACAAAATTAGAATATTACTTAAGGCTAATACAAAAAAGGGATTTTTAGAAATGTTGGCCAACTGAAAAGTATGAAAATGAAAAATATGAGCATGTACAATACTCAATACTTGGTTGGAGCTCCTTTTGCCTCAATTACTGCGTTAATGCGGCGTGGCATGGAGTCGATGAGTTTCTGGCACTGCTCAGGTGTTATGAGAGCCCAGGTTGCTCTGATAGTGGCCTTCAACTCTTCTGCGTTTTTGGGTCTGGCATTCTGCATCTTCCTTTTCACAATACCCCACAGATTTTCTATGGGGCTAAGGTCAGGGGAGTTGGCGGGCCAATTTAGAACAGAAATACCATGGTCCGTAAACCAGGCACGGGTAGATTTTGCGCTGTGTGCAGGCGCCAAGTCCTGTTGGAACTTGAAATCTCCATCTCCATAGAGCAGGTCAGCAGCAGGAAGCATGAAGTGCTCTAAAACTTGCTGGTAGACGGCTGCGTTGACCCTGGATCTCAGGAAACAGAGTGGACCGACACCAGCAGATGACATGGCACCCCAAACCATCACCCAACCATGCAAATTTTGCATTTCCTTTGGAAATCGAGGTCCCAGAGTCTGGAGGAAGACAGGAGAGGCACAGGATCCACGTTGCCTGAAGTCTAGTGTAAAGTTTCCACCATCAGTGATGGTTTGGGGTGCCATGTCATCTGCTGGTGTCGGTCCACTCTGTTTCCTGAGATCCGGGGTCAACGCAGCCGTCTACCTGCAAGTTTTAGAGCACTTCATGCTTCCTGCTGCTGACCTGCTCTATGGAGATGGAGATTTCAAGTTCCAACAGGACTTGGCGCCTGCACACAGCGCAAAATCTACCCGTGCCTGGTTTACGGACCATGGTATTTCTGTTCTAAATTGGCCCGCCAACTCCCCTGACCTTAGCCCCATAGAAAATCTGTGGGGTATTGTGAAAAGGAAGATGCAGAATGCCAGACCCAAAAACGCAGAGGAGTTGAAGGCCACTATCAGAGCAACCTGGGCTCTCATAACACCTGAGCAGTGCCAGAAACTCATCGACTCCATGCCACGCCGCATTAACGCAGTAATTGAGGCAAAAGGAGCTCCAACCAAGTATTGAGTATTGTACATGCTCATATTTTTCATTTTCATACTTTTCAGTTGGCCAACATTTCTAAAAATCCCTTTTTTGTATTAGCCTTAAGTAATATTCTAATTTTGTGACACACGGAATTTTGGATTTTCATTTGTTGCCACTTCAAATCATCAAAATTAAATTAAATAAACATTTGAATGCATCAGTCTGTGTGCAATTAATAAATATAATGTACAAGTTACACCTTTTGAATGCAATTACTGAAATAAATCAAGTTTTTCAAAATATTCTAATTTACTGGCTTTTACCTGTAGATAAAAATAGTGTTCATGTATGAGATCTAGGGCTGCCAATTCTGGCCAAAGTAATAATTAAGATTGTCATCAATATTGAAATCATGATTACTGTATTTTTCAGAGTATAAGTCGCACTGGAGTCTAAATCGTTTCACTTTCGCTGTGTACTTTTAGTGTGGGGACAAGTGTCTCCAATATTGTCCACACCTGTCTCCATCTAAACACAGCAATGCGCTCTTAAACGCAAGGCGGGAAGCGAGGGAAAATGACGTTAAACCAAGCTCTTGGCTCCGTTTACTCCGAGGGGAAATCTCCCGTGCAAGGTCCGTGTCGTTAGTACGCCATGATTATCAAGCCAAACGACGCTAGTGCGCATACGCCTGACTTCCTGTTGCCTAAAATGCATTAGACTGTGTTACTAACCGTCTGGAATTTTATGGCAAATTATCATTATACTGTTTATTATCACATCCCTTGTCCATTAACAAGTAAAAAGCCAAGGGCGGTCACAGCATGGTCAATTTCTTGGACATTACGGCGAAAGACGAGGGCGGTTGCCGCGGTTAAGTTCGAGCCCTGCAGTTATATTTTGATAAAGACGGGAAGAAACACACGTACTGGTAAACGGCGTGTGCAACATACAAGGTAACAAACATGGCTGTAGACGCGAAGATAAATCATGATATGCAATCTTACCCGAGCAAAAACGATGCATATGTATCCGGGGGAGTCTCGATACCAATTTCCTTGACCCAGCCACCCACGAAAAAGTTGTAGGCCTGACTGACAAAAGTATTTCTTCCTGTTCTTGGCAGTGAACCCCAGCCCAGCAAAAGGCAAGGGCAAAGGTCACACCAGCACCAAGGTGGCGGAGAAGAGTTCCCCTAAAGAGGAGGAAGAAAACGACCCCGAGAGTCCTTTGGAAGAAGAAGAGGAGGAGGAAACTGAGAAGAAGAAAAGCTCTCCTACCCCCAAGGTGACGAAGAAAGCTGATGGCAAGGAGAAGAAGGAGAAGGAGAAGGAGAAAGAGAAGGAGGAGAAGGAGAAGGAGGATGAGGAGGAAGAAGAGGAGGAGGAAGAAGGTGACAATGAAGAGGAGGAAGGAGACTCTGAGGAGGAAGCTCCTTCTGGGGAAGACTAGACGGTATAAAGTCCATTGTTCAAGTTTTGTTTTTGCTTCTTTTTTGGTGTCCTGGATAAATGGTTTGACCTCCATGTGCTTGTTATGACATCACTTTTATCTTCTTCTTCTTCTCTCCACAAGTTCACTCATGCTTCTGCTTAAATCCGTCCTGTCAGCAACTTCATCTCCTAATACTATTCTTCTTCTGGAGTCCTCCTTTCTTCTCTTCATACAACATGAATTCTCTGACTTCCTGTGTGGACAGGAAACTAAGACAATAAAAGCGTGTGATTTGTACAAAAGGTCATTTCTACATCTGCCAGCATGTGTTCATGTTTTCATGTTCACCTGTGAGAAGGTCGCCTATGTTCCTGGTTTGCTTTGCTTTGAAACCTTGCAGTCCATGCTGGTGCCCCCTGCTGTTCATGTGAAGCCATTGCACCCAGGCGCCACCTAAAATCTTACTTTAATTGCTTTGATTTTTGTTAAGAAATACAAGCTTTTTTTCTTTCGATTTGTTGCTTTATCTTTCTTGTTCATTGTACTAGTTCTCTATTAAGAATGTTTTGTATTTTTTTTTAAGAAACAAAATAAAATGTATCTTGATTTTAAAGAAACAAACGATCTCGAACTCCGATCTTGAAATTCTTATTTTTTAAATTCCAAATAAGATGATGAAAAGACTAACTTCTCACCACAATGTGAGTTTCCGGTGAGGATGAAATGACTTGTAAATAACTTCAGATCGCCAACAATCTCATTGTAGCTTTGAGCAGGTCAATAAGGCGTCACCGAATAGCTGCTTCAACTCGTAGCATTTTTACACGTGTTCAATTTAGACATTGTACTAGTATTTAATGACAAATGGCCACAAAGCAGCATCAATATCTGCTTTGTACATACAAAACAAATGAAATGTTGCCAGTCAATAAATAAAACACCATTTCTTGTCAGATTGTCAAACTTCAGACTGTTTCTTCTTGTAGTCCATTCCAGTCTTGCGCAGGTCTACAATCTCAGTCAAACTATTAGGTCTTGCCCATGTGGGTGTAGAGGTTTGCACGTGTGACAGGTGTATTTTATACAAGCGAGTTGAAAATAGGAGTACTTTCTTAAACTGATAGGACTCATTTGTGTCTCATGGACTCATAACCGCTGTATAGAAGAGGGAAAACTACAAATAAGACCACCAGAGGGAGCCAAGATGAATACAAGACTCATGCAAACTCCACTTTCCAAACACGACATGAGGATAAGAAATCAGCTACAACAGAAACCAAAGATAAGACACCTATCTAGGTCGGTTTATGTTTTGTCAATAAATTTTCTTTTGATGAATGGAACTGGAAAAAAAAAACGAAAAACGACTAGATTATTTAAATTTAATTTTGATATCTAAAAAATAACTTTGAAAAACAAGGAAACATTTTTTTTAAAATATTGAGCAATAACTACGTCTAAAAACTGATTTCATATTTATACTTTATGTAAAAAAAAAAAAAAAGTAAAAAGGAACACAAAAACTGGTCCTTGTACCTTCCGTTCATTCTATTCCCAATTCTGAAACAAATAAAAAATAAAAAAATTAGGGCCGTTTTTCGATTTTTGTTACATATGGCAGATTTTAAAACAAACAAAAAAGAGTTGATTTTCATTAAAATATTGCCATAAAATGTTATTTTGTGCTGTTTTCCTTATTATGGATTTTTATTTGTCCAAATAAAGACAGAAATCGAATATATGTTCATCCAAAATGCAAAAATGCTTGCTTATGTATGACAAATTGAACCGGAAGCAGTATTTCAAAAAGGTCCATGTATCTTCCTTTCATTCTATTTCCAATTCTTAAATGCAAATCAAAAAAATAATTTCGGGCCATTTTTTCTATTTTCATTTCTAAAAACAAAAGTTAGACAACTATTTAATGACACTTTTTTTTTTTTTTTTTTTTAAGACAATAGGACTCCAGCTGAACAAATATGTTACCGTTATGCTAAAAAAAAAAGCTAAACCCAAAGGAAAAGCTTAAAATACTGCTTCCGGTTTAATTTGTCATCACACAGATAACCACGCATTTTTGCATTTTGGATAAACATTAATTGGATGTTTGTGTTTATCTGGAAAAATAAAAATCCATAAAAGGAAAACAGCACAAAATAAAAATTTATGGCAACATTTTAATGAAAATCAACCCTTTTTTGTTTGTTTTTATATCTGCCATTTATAGTAAAAAAATCGGAAAACGGCCCTAATTTTGTTTTTTGAGTTGCCTTTCAGAATTGGAAATAGAATGAACGGAAGGTACACGAACCAATATTTGCCAAAAACAATTTTTGTTCATATTTCCACACCGGAACCAGAAGTTGCTATGTAAAAGCCAAGTGCTACTGGCCTGCAGGGGAAACACTGTGTGATGTTGTAACAGATGATGTTGGGTCGATACAATATATTTTATATTATAAAAAGTGCCAGTCTGCGGTCTTGGCTTTAAAAAACTAACTTCCAGTTCATTTTTTTTTTTATTTTATTTTATTTTGTAAAAAAAAATTTAAATTAAAAGTGTTGTAGCTCTAGTTATTGCTTTTTGACAGTGAAAAAATAAACATATTTTTTGTTGTTTTCAATTCTATTTTTTGCATTAAAAAACAAGGAAATTCAAGCAACAATTACACCCATGAAACGTTTGATGTTCATTTTCTATTTCATATAACAACAATGAACATTATCAGTCCGCAGAATATTGACTTCCGGTTCTGGCGTCAGAAATCTGACCAAAAACAGATTTCTGATACGAGAACCGGAAGTCAATATTTATTGTTTTTGTTTTTGCTGACTGTTTTTTTTTTTTTTTTTTTTGTCAAATAGAATAAAAACTGTGTTTTGGATGTAGTTATTGTTTTTAGACACTGAAATATATATATTTTTTCAGCTTAATTGTTTTATATTTCAAAATAAAATTCTTCTTCTTCCTCTTCTTGTTTTATGGCGGGGGCACTCAACGTTAGATAATAAAAACATATATATACAATTTCATCATGAAACAAAATAACATACAATGACCAATTTAGGGCTTTTACTAAAGCGAGCTTTTTCTGCCTTTTAGTGTAGGTAGCAGTGTAATTAACTTCATAAGAAGTATCCGACTCATACATGCTTTGCAGTAAAAATAATAAAGTGCAGCTGCGATAGCCTCCAGCATTCCCCGCGATCCTGAACGGGACAAGCGGTAGAAATGGATGGATGGATACGTCATTCTAATAGACGTGTCGGGTGCAATTCGTTTCATGGCTTTGTTATGGAGCATAGTGAGGTTCGCTAGTATGACTCCACGCTATTTGAATTTGTCAACTGGTTCCTATTATTATCGTGTAGAAAAGCACATTATAACACTCCCTCTCAAAGGTGGGCGCTAATGCGCCATTAATCAGTTTGCCGAATAAACAAACGAAGAAGAAGAACATCCACCAATGAGAGGCTGGCTTATCAACGGTATCCGGACGTTGATTTGGCGCCAATGATTTGTATTTTCGTTAACGTTGGTTTTTCGTCGGTCGGTCATTTTTCTCGTGTTTGTGCTGAACGAACGAAGATAAAATGACGGAACTCTCTTTCCCTGTCTCATCAGTTGACAACATTATCAGCTTTTACCGATTAGAGGTCTTAACTGGTCAGGAAGCGAAACACTTGAACAAGACCGACTTGACTCCTTCTCCGAAGGTAAGTTCTTAATTGTCTTTTTGCTCATAAACATGAACACAAAAAAATACAACAACATCACTTAAATCTTTCACTATTTAAAATGATGTATTGTTACTAATATACTCTGTTACTGCTAATGTGCTTTAGAGAACGGCTTGTCAAACTTACAGTAAAGAACATTTTCCAAGGACCCTTTATCATCCTCATGCCTGTTAAAATATAAAATGCCGTCATTTGTACAAGATGCCGTACGAAATATTTTAAACATTTAGATACCTTTTAGAAATTGTTCATAAAAAGTAAAAACTTGTCATATCCAAGTACCATCATAATGATGTTGTGGATCGGTGGAGGGAATACTTCGAAGACCTCCTCAATCCCACCAACACGTCTTCCTATGAGGAAGCAGTGCCTGGGGAATCTGTGGTGGGCTCTTCTATTTCTGGGGCTGAGGTTGCTGAGGTACCGTATTTTCCGCACTATAAGGCGCACCTAAAAACCACAAATTTTCTCAAAAGCTGACAGTGCGCCTTATAATCCGGTGCGCCTTGTATATGGGTTAATATTAATATTAATTTTCATAAAGTTTCGGTCTCGCAACTACGGTAAACAGCCGCCATCTTTTTTCCCCGTAGAAGAAGAAGAAGCGCGCGGTGCATGCTGGGACATGTGACGTTTCATTTCCATTTGTGTGTTTATGTAAAGACCCCAAAATGGCTCCTATTAAGTGTGTTGTCTGTCTAATTATAAATAATGCAGACGAGGCGTGTTAACTGAGTTCTCAACGTTTACTCACAGCGTGCTCATAACCACATTCTAACTTCCAGCATACAACAACGCTTCTCAGGGCTACCGCGCATGCTCGTCACTATCGTTGCATGCTGGGTAGTGTAGTTGTTATATTTGCTAGCTCATAACATCACATTAAGAGACACGCTTACGCGCTTAATTCAATACTCGCCGTCATTCCGGGTGGATTGACAAAAGACCTCCAGCCGCTAGATATTGGTGTCAACAGGGCATTCGAAGCTAGACTGCTAACTGCGTGGGAACAGTGGATGACAGAAGGCGAACACACGTGACGTTCACCAAGACAGGGAGACAGCGCCAGACGACATACGCCACTATCTGCCAGTGGATCGTAAATGCCTGGGCTGATTCAGTCTCATCTGTGGTCCGAGCTTTCAGGAAGGCAGGAATTGTCACTGAACTAATAAACGGCAACGACACTGACTCCATTAATGACGACTTCGACGAGACGGAGTTCCATGTTGGATGCCGTATTCGCTCAACTGTTTAATTCGGACACTGAAGGAGAAGAATTCGAGGGATTTGTGAATGAGCTATAACTTCATAAAGTGAGCTTTACATTTTTATTTAGTGTGTTGTGTTGTGTGACATTAACGTTTGAGCAACGTTGAGTTATTGATATATTGTTATTGCTCTGCACTATTTCACGTGTTACTATATTGTGATTGCACGTTTGATTTACGTAACACGAGTAAATCAGCTGTTTATTCATTTTGGGAGTGAACGGAGTTGTCAGAACGCTGGTTTGTTATCTATTAATAAAGTTTGACTGACCTATCTGACTGTTTTGTTGACATAGGTGCGCCTTATAATCCGGTGCGCCTTATATATGAACAAAGTTTTGAAATATGCCATTCATTGAAGGTGCGCCTTATAATCCGATGCGCCTTATAGTGTGGAAAATACGGTAGTTAAAAAGCTCCTCGGTGGCAAGGCCCCGGGGGTGGATGAGATCCGCCCGGAGTTCCTTAAGGCTCTGGATGCTGTGGGGCTGCCTTGGTTGACAAGACTCTGCAGCATCGCGTGGACATCGGGGGCGGTACCTCTGGATTGGCAGACCGGGGTGGTGGTTCCTCTCTTTAAGAAGGAGAACCGGAGGGTGTGTTCTAACTATCGTGGGATCACACTCCTCAGCCTTCCCGGTAAGGTCTATTCAGGTGTACTGGAGAGGAGGCTACGCCGGATAGTCGAACCTCGGATTCAGGAGGAACAGTGTGGTTTTCGTCCTGGTCGTGGAACTGTGGACCAGCTCTATACTCTCGGCAGGGTCCTTGAGGGTGCATGGGAGTTTGCCCAACCAGTCTACATGTGCTTTGTGGACTTGGAGAAGGCATTCGACCGTGTCCCTCGGGAAGTCCTGTGGGGAGTGCTCAGAGAGTATGGGGTATCGGACTGTCTGATTTTGGTGGTCCGCTCCCTGTATGATCAGTGTCAGAGCTTGGTCCGCATTGCCGGCAGTAAGTCGGACACGTTTCCAGTGAGGGTTGGACTCCGCCAAGGCTGCCCTTTGTCACCGATTCTGTTCATAACTTTTATGGACAGAATTTCTAGGCGCAGTCAAGGCGTTGAGGGGATCCGGTTTGGTGGCTGCAGGATTAGGTCTCTGCTTTTTGCAGATGATGTGGTCCTGATGGCTTCATCTGGCCAGGATCTTCAGCTCTCGCTGGATCGGTTCGCAGCCGAGTGTGAAACGACTGGGATGAGAATCAGCACCTCCAAGTCCGAGTCCATGGTTCTCACCCGGAAAAGGGTGGAGTGCCATCTCCGGGTTGGGGACGAGACCCTGCCCCAAGTGGAGGAGTTCAAGTACCTCGGAGTCTTGTTCACGAGTGAGGGAAGAGTGGATCGTGAGATCGACAAGCGGATCGGTGCGGCATCTTCAGTAATGCGGACGCTGTATCGATCCGTTGTGGTGAAGAAGGAGCTGAGCCGAAAGGCAAAGCTCTCAATTTACCGGTCGATCTACGTTCCCATCCTCACCTATGGTTATGACCGAAAGGACAAGATCACGGGTACAAGCGGCCGAAATGAGTTTCCTCCGCCGGGTGGCGGGGCTCTCCCTTAGAGATAGGGTGAGAAGCTCTGCCATCCGCGGGGAGCTCAAAGTAAAGCCGCTGCTCCTCCACATCGAGAGGAGCCAGATGAGGTGGTTCGGGCATCTGGTCAGGATGCCACCCGATCGCCTCCCTCGGGAGGTGTTTAGGGCACGTCCGACCGGTAGGAGGCCACGGGGAAGACCCAGGACACGTTGGGAAGACTATGTCTCCCGGCTGGCCTGGGAAGGCCTCGGGATCCCCCGGGAAGAGCTGGACGAAGTGGCTGGGGAGAGGGAAGTCTGGGCTTCCCTGCTTAGGCTGCTGCCCCCGCGACCCGACCTCGGATAAGCGGAAGAAGATGGATGGATGGATGGATGGACGAGTAACAAGACTGCAAAAGTCCAAAGGAACAACTTTGTTTTACAAGTAGTCTAAAGTGTACTTCATTAGTTAAATATTAACAAAATAGTAGGAATATTACAAATTGTATTAAAATCTCAGAAGTGACAATTGTAAGAGTGCAAATTAAGTCTTCATGGATTCTTTGACAAGCACCGAGAAGACCATTTTTGTTCTTCTGTCATTGTTACAAGGGAACTGCACTTTTTTGAATGTTGCCTATCATTCACAATTGTAATGTACGACAGCCTCACATATGTTTTTTCTTTTTTTATTCATTCCAACTAAAATAAATGCTAGCAAAAGTCAGCTAACAATGAAGCCAAAGGCTGTCGTTCTATTCCGCCTATAAAACACTCTTAAAAAAAAAACATCCAAAAGCCTCCAATCAACGTTTTATATACACGCTGTAAATACAAAATGTAGTAACAGACACACACATTATAATAACATGTAATATTTACGTATTTTGCTCATTTTAAGCATACAGCGGCAAATTAATTTCACAGACTCATTACAACATGCGCTATTTTTACTACATCAACACTACTAATCATGGCAGACTTCATGAGAGACAGCAACTACTACTTTGAGACAAATGATCAAGAAACTTTTTGATCCTGACTACAAGAAGGATGAGCAACAATAAGATGTGTGCTAAACAGATCCAGCTTTAGTGAAACACTAAGCATCATGCAGTAGTAATGCTAACTGCTAAACAAGAAATACAAACTACAAACATAATAAAACAGTCATGTACTGTACAATGTCTGCTCTCATTGAATGTCGAATGATGGGATGTTTATATCTTCCCGTTTAGATTAAGAATTAATCCTAATCCTCATGCAGGTTTTATTTAAAAAAAAAAAGAAAAAAGAAAGGTGGGCGCAAACAAGTGTTTTTTTGTGCCTTTTTTGCCATCTTTGGGAATAAGTTGAATGTCAAAGTTGAACAACTTCTCGGTTTATGGCAACAACCTTCTACTAAGTGAAGGGCATTTAGATTGAGCTTTTATCAATTCAAGCGATGCAGCAGTTTACTATGTCAATATAACAGCATAAGCTACCTCTCTATGATCACGGCACCACTAAAAATAGTTTGTCTGCGTTAGCACTTATAATAACAATATTGCTAATGCTTGGTTAGTATTCAAGTCACACAATTCAAATACAGTATTGTTGCCATTTTTAGGATTTTTTTACAGAGCTTTATGGTAAGTACGATTGGAGTACTCCCATAATCTGCATTGTTTGCCACCTCGTAATTGTCGTATTATATGATTTAGAATGCATTAAAAAAGTAGACATATGTGTTTCTTGTCTTTCATAGGGATTGTGAATAATAGGCAAAATTCCCCCCAAAACTGCAGTTGCCCTTTAAAATTATCATTTACTCCAAGGCTGCCCAGTGTGATGATGAATACATTTTATACACCAGACTAAATACTAAAAGCACATTTTGTTTTATAGCAACTTTGATGTATACTGTACATACAATGCAGGCCAAAAGTTTGACCACACCTTCTCATTCACAACACAACTGATGGTCCCAACCCCATTGATAAAGTAATAAATTCCACTAATCAACCCTGATAAGGCACACATGTGAAGTGAAAACCATTTCAGGTGACTACCTCTTTAAGCCTATCAAGAGAATGCCAAGAGTGTGCAATGCAGTAATCATAGCAAAGGGTGGCTATTTTGAAGGAACTAGAATATAAAACATGTTTTCAGTTATTTCACCTTTTTTTGTTAAGTACGTAACTCCACATGTGTTCATTCGTAGTTTTGATGCCTTGAGTGACAATCTACAATGTAAATAGTCATGAAAATAAAGAAAACGCAATTAATGAGAAGGTGTGTCAAACTTTTGGCCTGTACCGTACATTATGTACTTCTAAATAACTCAATGCCAAAAAATTATTTTTTTTCAGCCAGAAGCGGTTCAAATGCTCTACATGAGAGTATTGCATCTGTTGTATCGTTTCCGCCCTGAATGGCACTCCATGGTAAGTACTAGGTAACTACATTTGCACGCCACCCTAGTCAGTCCCTCCAAGAATTTGCAATTCACATAAATTCAACCAGTCTCTGCGAATTATGCGCAGCCCCGTAACATTGTCCGAAGTTTGCAACTTCCTCGTACATTTCGGCAAATCAGTGTAATTTTTATCAATTTAATTTGTTTAGGATCTGTGGTCAAACAGGCACGTCAACCATCTAATCAAGACTTATGTTTTTTGTGTGTGTAGACGAAGCAGGAACAATTGCTTGTAACAATATACAGTATCAACTAGGGCTGTGAATCTTTGGGTGTCCCACGATTTGATTCAATATCGATTCTTGGGGTCACGATTCGATTCAAAATCGATTTTTTTTTCAATTCAACACGATTCTCGATTCAAAAACGATTTTTTTTCTCGATTCAAAACGATTCTTTATTCATTCAATACATGGGATTTCAGCAGGATCTACCCCAGTCTGCTGACATGCAAGCAGAGTAGTAGATTTTTGTAAAAAGATTTTATAATTGTAAAGGACAATGTTTTATCAACTGATTGCAAAAATGTAAATTTGTTTTAACTATTTAATGAACCAAAAATATGACTTATTTTATCTTTGTGAAAATATTGGACACAGTGTGTTGTCAAGCTTATGAGATGTGATGCAAGTGTAAGCCACTGTGACACTATTGTTCTTTATTTTTTATTTTTATAAATGTCTAATGATAATCTCAATGAGGGATTTTTAATCACTGCTATGTTGAAATTGTAACTAATATTGATACTGTTGATAATATTAATTTTTGTTTCACTACTTTTGGTTTGTTCCGTGTCATGTTTGTGTCTCCTCTCAATTGCTCTGTTTATTGCAGTTCTGAGTGTTGCTGGGTCGGGTTTGGTTTTGGAATTGGATTGCATTGTTATGGTATTGCTGTGTATTGTTTTGTTGGATTGATTACCGCATTTTTCGGAGTATAAGTCGCACCGTAGTATAAGTCGCACCGTAGTATAAGTCTCACCGGCCGAAAATGCATAATAAAGAAGGAAAAAAACACATATAAGTCGCACTGGATTATAAGTCGCATTTTTGGGGGAAATTTATTTGATAAAATCCAACACCAGGAATAGACATTTGAAAGGCAATTTAAAATAGAATAGTGAACAACAGGCTGAATAAGTGTACGTTATATGACGCATAAATAACCAACTGAGAACGGGTCTGGTATGTTAACGTAACATATTATGGTAAGAGTCATTCAAATAACTATAACATTTAGAACATGCTATATGTTTACCAAACAATCTGTCACTCCTAATCACTAAATCCCATGAAATCTTATACGTCTAGTCTCTTACGTTATTGAGCTAAATAATATTATTTAATATTTTACGGTAATGTGTTAATAATTTCACACATAAGTCGCTCCTGAGTGTAAGTCGCACCCCAGGCCAAACTATGAAAAAAAACTGCGACTTATAGTCCGAAAAATACGGTAATTAAAAAAAAAGAGAATCGATTCTGAATCGCACATTGTGAGAATCGCGATTCGAATTCGAATCGATTTTTTCCCACACCCCTAGTATCAACTCTTTATTGCTCACAGTAGGGCTGGGCGATATATCGATATACCGTATTTTCCGCACTATAAGGCGCACCTAAAAACCACAAACTTTCTCAAAAGCTGACAGTGCGCCTTATAACCCGGTGCGCTTTATATATGGATAAATATTAAGATTCATTTTCATAAAGTTTAGGTCTCGCAACTACGGTAAACAGCCGCCATCTTTTTTCCCCGTAGAAGAAGCGCGCGGTGCATGCTGGGATATGTGACGTTTCATTTCCATTTGTGTGTTTATGTAAAGACCCCAAAATGGCTCCTATTAAGTGTGTTGTCTGTCTAATTATAAATAATGCAGACGAGGCGTGTTAACTGAGTTCTCAACGTTTTCTCACAGCGTGCTCATAACCACATTCGAACTCCCAGCATACAACAACGCTTCTCAGGGCTACCGCGCATGCTCGTAACTATCGTTGCATGCTGGGTAGTGTAGTTGTTATATTTGCTAGCTCATAACAGCACATTGAGAGACACGCTTACGCGCTTAATTCAATACTCGCCGTCATTCCGGGTGGATTGACAAAAGACCTCCAGCCGCTAGATATTGGTGTCAACAGGGCATTCGAAGCTAGACTGCTAACTGCGTGGGAACTTCTCAGGGCTACCGCGCATGCTCGTAACTATCGTTGCATGCTGGGTAGTGTAGTTGTTATATTTGCTAGCTCATAACAGCACATTGAGAGACACGCTTACGCGCTTAATTCAATACTCGCCGTCATTCCGGGTGGATTGACAAAAGACCTCCAGCCGCTAGATATTGGTGTCAACAGGGCATTCGAAGCTAGACTGCTAACTGCGTGGGAACTTCTCAGGGCTACCGCGCATGCTCGTAACTATCGTTGCATGCTGGGTAGTGTAGTTGTTATATTTGCTAGCTCATAACAGCACATTGAGAGACACGCTTACGCGCTTAATTCAATACTCGCCGTCATTCCGGGTGGATTGACAAAAGACCTCCAGCCGCTAGATATTGGTGTCAACAGGGCATTCGAAGCTAGACTGCTAACTGCGTGGGAACTTCTCAGGGCTACCGCGCATGCTCGTAACTATCGTTGCATGCTGGGTAGTGTAGTTGTTATATTTGCTAGCTCATAACAGCACATTGAGAGACACGCTTACGCGCTTAATTCAATACTCGCCGTCATTCCGGGTGGATTGACAAAAGACCTCCAGCCGCTAGATATTGGTGTCAACAGGGCATTCGAAGCTAGACTGCTAACTGCGTGGGAACTTCTCAGGGCTACCGCGCATGCTCGTAACTATCGTTGCATGCTGGGTAGTGTAGTTGTTATATTTGCTAGCTCATAACAGCACATTGAGAGACACGCTTACGCGCTTAATTCAATACTCGCCGTCATTCCGGGTGGATTGACAAAAGACCTCCAGCCGCTAGATATTGGTGTCAACAGGGCATTCGAAGCTAGACTGCTAACTGCGTGGGAACAATGGAAGACAGAAGGCGAACACACCTTCACTAAGACGAGGAGGCAGCGCCAGACGACGCCAACATCTGCCAGTGGATCGTAAATTTGCCCAACTTTTCACTTCGGACACCGAAGACGAAGGATTTACGAATGAAGAATAACTTCAGAAAGTGAGCGCTATGTTTATTTTGTGTGTTGTGACATTAACGTTCGAGCAACATTATGTTGCTATTGCTCTGCACTATTTTGAATTTTACTATGTTTGTGATTGCACATTTGCGTACATTTTGGGAGTGAACAGAGTTGTTAGAACGCTGGTTTTTAATATATTATTAAAGTTTGACTGACCTATCTGACTGTTTTTTTGACATTCCCTTTAGCGCAGCATAGGCGCGGCTTATAGTCCGGGGCGGCTTATTGGTGGACAAAGTTATGAAATATGTAATTCATTGAAGGTGCGGCTAATAATCCGGTGCGCCTTATAGTGCGGAAAATACGGTACTCTTTTTTTTTTTATTTTTTTTTTTTATGTCCTGTCCAGCTTCTCAGGCAAATCATATAGTTGATGTAGATGCCCATGTCGGCTGTTCAGATTTACTTTACAAAAGAGAAGTGTAGGATACTTCTCTTGTTGCCTTATTTGTATTTGACTTTATTAAATGTATTTATATTATCATTTAGTGCAGCCGGGCCGGAGCAGGAGGGGATAGAAAGAGAAAAAAAAAGAAGACAGAGGGGGAAATTGTGGGGACAAGAGGGGGATTAGACAGAGAGACAAAAACAACAACAGCAAACAACAACAACAACAACAATAGAGCAACATCAGCAAATATGACATGTACAAATATGATGGTAAAAGTAATAGCAAATAAGCAGTTAGCGAAAAATAAAAAATAATACAGAAATGACAATGAGCATTATTACACTACAAATGGATCAATACAAATACCAATAGAAATAGCGCTATTGATAATGAACAATACCAATAATTTACCTTTATTATCAACAATACAGTTGTTTAAATGCAACAATACATATACGTAATGATAACTTGAGATACGAAAGAATGCAGAAAAATGGAGGGGGAGAAAGAGAAGCAACCTACATTAACCTTGTAGATTGTTATAGTCACAATAGGTTAAGCTTTGTCAGTGTGCCATGTGTTACACCCAGTTTACCCTAGGGCAACAACGTTAATATATGTTTGATGAAACGTGATTATGTGCATGAGTGTAAGTATGCATATGTACTTGTATATGTACAGAATGTGTATATGTGTTTGTACAATGAATGTATATGTACAGAATGTGTATATGTGTTTGTACAGTGAATGTATATGTACAGTATGTGTATGTGTATGTTTGTATATTGAATGTGCGTGTGGATGTACGAACATTAGGTAGGTAAATATGTACTGTATTTGTGTATGTATGTGGGAGCGTAGGTACCTATGTACGTATGTGAGCATATGTGAATTTGCATGTACAATACATTCGACTCCCAGAGTGCGTGGGAGCCAGAGCACGGCCCCATCACCCCCGAGAGCCCAACCCACAAACAGGAGGCGTGGTGCCCAGGGAACCAGGGACCACCGCCCCCACGCAGCCAAGCCGGCCAGCGACAGGAACCCCAGAGCCCGAACCACCGTACCGCCCACAAGGGCCAGCAGCAGGCCGCAGACAGACGCACCCGGCAGAGGACAGGGCACGAGAAAAGCAGGGGACCACACCCCACACGGGCAGAAAGGCGAGACGCCCCGCCCGAGGGACCCAGAGACTCCCCGCAACCGGACGGGAAGACCGCCCCCGCCCCACCGGCAACCGGGCCCCCACGAGCCCACCCCCCACCCCCGGAGAGCGCGGCGAGGCCAGCCCCCGGCCACCCCACCCAAACCGGCCGCCGCAGGACCACCCAGGCACAGGGCCACGGGAACCACCCACCCCACCCGCAGGGACCCCAACGATGGAGATGGAACAACCAGCAACCGCCCCGCCGAGCCCCCCCCCTGAGGGAGGGGAAAATTAAAAAATAATATTAATAAAATATATTAAAAAATAAATAAATTAATTAATTAATTAAAAAAAAAAAAGAATTAAAAGAAGATCACAGACATGCTGACAAACAAGGTCACTACCCCAGCAACTGGCCGACTCGCAGCACCTCGGAATACCTTGCAGCACCAAGCTACCACAATAGACGCAGGGACTAGGCCCAACAGGCCCCAACCAAGACGGGCACCCGGAAGGGATGGACAGCGGGACCCAGGAGCTCCAGACACGCAGTTCGGATGCAGTAGCCTGAGGCGTCGACCCCCGTCTGACAGGCAGGCCCAGAGCGTACCCCCAGAAATATACATACATACATACATATATACATACACATACACACATACACGTATACATACCCACACATACACATATATACATATACATACACATATGTACACATACACATATATAAACATACATACATACACACACATATACATACATATACACAGTTCGTCAGCCCCGACAGCCATCACGCGCGCGCGCTGCCACCAGTCACAACATCAGCCACACCCCTGCACCAGACCCAGCAGCCACGGGCGCCCACACCACAAACAAACGGCAGCAGAAACAGCAGCCGCAATAACCCCAGACAGCCAGCACCAGCCAATCAAATCAAAGCGATCAAAAAAAAACTGCGACCAGCAACCACACGCCACCAGGGCCACGGAGACCAGCCGGCGCCAGCCCGCCGGTCAGCCCGAACGCCAACACGCAAACAAGAGACACCAACAACCCCCCCAACCAAAAGGCCCCCCACCCCAACCCAAACCCGCACAAACACACCACCGCCCAAACAACCGAGACACAGCATCCAGACCAGACACGGGGGCTGCGCCGCCACCACACCAAGTCACCAACAGAGACCCCACAGCGCAAGGTCGGGCCACACGGGCACGGACCCCATCCAACAGGAAGTGAGACCCGCGCGACGCCACACACAAATAAATAATAAGATTAAAATAAAATAAAATAAAAAATAAAATTTAAAAAATAAAATAAAATAAAAATAAGTAAATAATAAAAATAAAAATAATAAATACATTAAAAATAAAAAAATATATATAACAATAATAAATGAATAAAAGCCTGGCAGGCCACCAGACCGCAGTCCCCGCCGGCCGACGAGGCAATGAGGGGTGCGCCGAACCCCATGTGTACAAGGCCCCCAGAGTGTCTACTGTGTAGTTAAAATTAGGAGGTCAGCCGTTACAGCCGACCTCCAGTCCCTATTGATGTGTGTACTGTAGCGTGAGTGAGATATGTATGCTTGTGGGAACTAATAATGCGATTAAAATTGGGGGACATCAAGGTCATGGTGGGTCCCAACCAACCAAGCCCCCCAAATCCTAAGTGTCTAATATGCAGCTAAGATTGAGGGATGGACGAGCAGGGGACAAGACAGGAGGACTGGAGCCCCATTGGAGGCATCCTCAACCCCCCGCCATGCCTCCCCGCAGGACAATCCCCAAAGTCCTATATATGTGTGACTGTGTGCGCTATAAGTAGGAGGAGTAGAGGGCCCGGACATCCCCCCAGTCCACGCGGCCGACAACCAGGAACTACGGCCAGGAGGCCGCCACCCCCCGCCACAGCCCGTGACCCACACCAGACCACTTTAACGTGACGCCACGCGAGCCCCTCCCCCCGCCAAACAAAGCCAGCCCCCGCCCGCCCCAACCCAACCCTGCAGAGCCCATACCGGCAACCAAACGCAGAGAAACCGCACAGCCCCCACGCCCAATGCAAACACCGCATCCCGGCCATCCACACAGCAACGTGCCCATACGAGTCCCGGTCAGGGGAAGGAGCCAATGCATCCCGTCCGCCCGCCAGCCCCCAAACCAGCCGGCAAGCCAACGCCAGCCAGCCCCACAACCCCACAAGCGCACAGACACCAGCCACAGTCCCCCAACCACTCCAACCCAACACAGCGATGCCAACCGCTGGTATCACCGCAGCAACCATCACCACCACCGCCCGTCCGCAGCGTAAACACCCGCGGCCGCCGAAACCAAAACAAAAAAGCGACCGACCCCGTAAACCACAACAACGCACACCCCCGGCTACCACCGAGGCCACCAACCCACCTACCCCAACTCATCCACAGCCAGGCCAATTGAGCCACCGGACATCCACACCCATGCACACACCTACACATTCATATACACATACATACACACATACATATATGCATATACATATACATACACATACACACATATACACACGCATGCATATACATATAAACATACACATCCACACATATATACACATTAATACACCCACACACATATACATAAGCCCACATATACACAAACACATACATACACAACACACACAAAAAAATAAATAAATAAATAAATAAATACAAAATTTAAAAAAAAATAGAAAGAAAAGAAAAAAAATAAAAATAAAATAAAAATAAACCCTTTAAATAAAATAAAATAAATAAAAATAAACAAGAGGCCTGGTCGCCAACAGTGCCCAACGCCACCAAACCCCGCAGCCCCTCTTGCACGTCCAGGCCCCCCCCGCCCACCACCCA
This sequence comes from Nerophis lumbriciformis, assembly GCF_033978685.3. Taxonomy (NCBI): domain Eukaryota; kingdom Metazoa; phylum Chordata; class Actinopteri; order Syngnathiformes; family Syngnathidae; genus Nerophis; species Nerophis lumbriciformis. The sequence goes on along the minus strand of NC_084550.2, from coordinate 47,649,716 downwards.
CCAGGCATCCCATCCGGCAAAAAGCCATAAGGGCCCAGCCCTGCGCCCACAGCCGGCATGCCACGGCACCTCAGCAGACCCGGCGCCGCGATCAGCAATGCACACCGGGGCAGCGACACATACATATGTACCTACATACATACCGGTACACACAGATTTCACCATACATATATACAAACGTACACACACCCACATACACGCGTACCCATATATAATTTAACAGAATAAGTTAAATATATTAAATAGATTTAAAAAAAAAAAAATAATAATAATATATATATATATATATACATACACACATACATATATATATATACACATTCATACATATATACATATATACATACATACATATACATACATACACATACATACATATATATATATATATATATATATATATATATATATATATATATATATATATATACACATAAAATAAATTAAAATAAATAAATAAAATTAATAAAAAAATAAGGGCAGAGTAAAACACAGGAGGGGGACTCCCGCAGGGCAGTCGGGCAGCACCGCCGGGGCCCCAACAAGGGAGGCAAGCAGTCCCCCCAACCCGGCACCAGGCAGGCCCGCACAGCCGCAGCGCAGGGCGACCCCGGGCAGACCCCGCCCCGCGCCCCAGGGGAAGGAGGAAGCCCACGGACACCCGGAGCCAGAGGGGCACGAGCCGACCCCCGCCCGACAGCGGCAAGACCCCAGCCCCACGGGCGCAACCCCCCGCCCAACCACCCACGGGAGGCACAGCCCCCCCAACCAACCCAAGGCGGCCGCCCACAGCCCCACCCGCACCCCAACACCCGCCCAGGCACCTCCACCCACCCCCACCCCCAGCCACCAGACCACCCACGGATCGGCCCGCCAGGCCGGAACCAGGAAACACACCCCAGGCCCACTCGACCCCGCGGCACACGGCCCCCCCGGCACCCAGGACCCCCCACCCACGGAGCAAGACCCCCGGGACAGAGCCCCAGCCCCGGCCCCCAAGGGAGTCAGGTCAGAAAATTAATTAGCGGTGCCCAAAGAGATCGGAATTCTGTCAGTTGTTGGTTTGATTCAGCAGACATTCTTTCCATAACTACATAATCTAATAAAATGTTTTTGTAAAGGTTTATACATAAATTATTTTTTGATTTCCAATTTATGAGAATAGTTTTCTTGGCGATGCCTAACGCATTTATAAGGAGGTATGTTTTGTTTATATCAAGATCAGTTGCGGAGAGATCACCCAACAGGCAGAGTGCGGGGGAGATGGGAATAGGAATCTCTAACGCTAATGATAGGTTCTCGCACACTCCAAGCCAAAAGTTACTCACGGGAGCACAGGACCACATTGAATGCAAGTAATTATCTATCTTATTATCTGAGCAGTGTACACAGATGTTAGAGTCAGCTAAACCCATTTTATACATTCTTAGACCGTTGTAATGTATTCTGTAAAGTATTTTGAGCTGAATCAGTCGTACATTTGGATTCTTAATCAAACGAGTAGTATTGAGGCATATTTGTTTCCAGAATTCTGGGTCACAGCTTGTTGATACGTCTGAGTGCCATTTAGAAGTTGGAATACTTATTGTGTTATCTATTTTTGATAAGAGAGCATATAATTTGGATAAAGCTTTGGGGGCAGATGTTTTGAAGAATTTAACGGTCGTAGGATTACTTTCCCATGTTGTTTTGTTGAATCTTGCGCTGATTACAGATTTGATTTGTATATATTCTAGAAATTTATTAGGATTGATTGCATATTGTGTTATTAAACTTTTAAAAGAGATAAAACTGTTTGCATTGATGATATCCCCAAGGCATCCGACTCCCTTATCATACCATGTTGGAAAGTTCAATGGCTTCTTGTTTAAAAGAAAATCAGGATTATTCCAAATAGGCGTAAATTGGCATGGATCGATATACTCGATATATCGCGGTTTGTCTCTGTGCGATATAGAAAAGGACTATATCGTGATATTCGAGTATACGTTCTCACGCGGTTGCTTTTAGCTGCGGGCATTACACTACAGGCTCTTCTCACTCTTTCTAGTCTCCTTCTCACAGAGACATAAACAAGCGCACCTTCTTACATACGTCACATACGTATACGCCCTCGCGGAGCAGGGAGGTAGCAGCATGGGTAACATTAGCTGTGGTGCGAGTGGTAATACGAGAGAAAGAAGGTGTGAATCTGGTGACAAATGAAGGAATAATTAATTCCCAAGAAAAACAGCACGGGGTCCATCGTCTGGCGGTGGTTTGGCGTCAAGTGGGAATATGTCGAACAGACAACCGTAATTTGTCAAGTGTGGAGCAAAAGCGTTGCTACAAAAAGTAGCATTACTGCTAATTTGTAGCGTCATTTGAAAAGTCACCCGCTAGAGAATGAAGAGTGCTTACTCCGCATGTCAACATCTCTGTTCGGTGCCACACCAACAAAATGCAGAGGCAACCATTTCCACATCAACACCGTATGAAGAAAAAAAAACGACATAAGGAGGTAACGTCCGCAGGAACCTACCACATAGCGAAGGACATACACTATTTGATTTCCTGTTATGCAGCTCATTTTTATTTGACAGTTATTGAATTATCTTGTGTGACATCATGCACAAAAGTGCACTTTATTTGTATTAAACTATTGTAGTGACGTTCTGTACAAAAAGTGCACTTTAATTTAGTGGTGTTTTGATTTGTCATCTTAGTGACATGCACAAAAGTGCACTAATAGCTTGTTTTAAAATGTCTCTGACAATCTTGCACTTTCTGTTTTGAAATGACATGAATGTTTGTGCCACTGCTTAATAACTGTTTAATTAATAATTACAGTTTTGGTCAATTGACTTAGTTGTGATTTCCCTCTCTGCATGAAAGTTTAAAATGAGCATATATTAATGTAGTATGAACAAGAATGTTTTAATGTAGACACATAAAATCATCATACTGCTGTGATTATATGCATTGAGTGTTCATTCAAGACTCAGGCAAAGTATCGAGATATATATCGTGTATCGCGATATGGCCTAAAAATATCGAGATATTAAAAAAAGGCCATATCGCCCAGCCCTAGCTCACAGTCATTTTTTGGCATAGCTCAAACTCAGGTCCCAGGCCTCGAGTTTTAACTTTTTAAGGTCAAAGCAAGTGTTGCTTTAAAAGAGGGCTCATATTTTAGAGCACCAGGGCAAGTTAGAAGGGCACCAATGCAAACATTATTTTCTTTCGAGGCAGGGGCTCCAAAGCATGCATGCATGCTTGCATACACACATATATCACTGTTTTTTAATTCATTATTAATATAAACTTCTTAGCTTTTTGTCATTTCATGATGCCTTTATTTCGATTTTTACATTTTGATAGGGGGAGGTATTTTTTTAAATTATTATTATTCAATTTTTTTAAGTTATGTACATTTATATGTAGATGTAGATGCTGTATCGGGACAGATCCATTAAGAGTTTGAGCAGAAATATGTCATATAGGAATTAACTATACACAATAAAACATTAACAAAATGCTGTGTGACATGAATGTTTTTTGAAGTAATACCTTTGTGACATGAAAAAAAACTCAAGTAATGTAAAAAAAACAGGGTTTTTACTTTTTTATATTAAAATAAAACACAAAGCAGTTTGGCTAATGAAGATGAAGTCTAATAAACAACCTTTGTTCTGCTCTTGGGTCAGTACAACCGTTTGGCTAACAAAAATTAAGAGGAGTGACACCTCACATCGAATACACAATCTTTACAGCCTTTGTTCAGTTCGATGAGATGACAAAACATTTGAGCTAGTATAGATGTTATTTGAACACTGATACAGTTTGCAGTTAAATAAAGGACAAGTGAACATCCCAGTGCACAAAGTAAAGACTTTAAAAACAAGTTGTGACAACGTTCATGACACATCGCCTGCAGCATGTTTCCTCACCTTATTAACTGTCAGTCACTGCAGCTGATGGACGCTGTATAGAGGAAAAAAAAGCAACATCAAATCGTTTATCTCCTTCGCTGTATACGTTTAGTGTGGGGTCAAGTGTCTCCAATATTGTACACACCTGTCTCCATCTAAACACAGCAGTGCGCTCTTAAACGCACGCCGGGAAGCGAGGGAAAATGACGTTAAACCAAGCGCTTGGCTCCGTTTACTCTGAGGGGAAATCTCCCGAGCAATGTCTCTGTAGCTAGTCCGCCATGATTATCAAGCCAGACGACGCCAGTGCGCATGCGCCTGACTTCCTGTTGCCTAAAATGCATTAATAAATGACGGAGTTTCGGTAATGAAAAAATTAGACGGTGTTACTAACCGTCTGGAATTTTATCACAAGTTATCATTATACTGTTTATTCTTACATCCCTCGTCCATTAACAAGTAAAAAGTCAAGGGTGGTCATGGCATGTTCTTGTCGCCGATGTTGGTAAATTTTTTAGGGCATTACGGCGTAAGACAAGGGCGGTCGCGGCTTTTGCCACAGTTGCCGTGGTTAAATTCGAGCCCTGAGGTCCTATTCCTGTCTACAGGGCTACGCCTTCTGGGTAATGTAGTATATAAACATTTAGCAACACACCGGTAACCTCACTTCCTATTTTACATTTACTCATATAGTTTTTTAACATTTATGTATCTAAGTCAAGGAAATTAATAACATATTTTCATTTTCAATGTCGACCTAGCAAAAAGGGAACATTTACCGGTACATGTCAAAGATGTTGAAGTGTGATGATCTACGGAGAATGTCTTCAACTTGTGGATGACAGAGCAGACAGCGGACAATAAGGAAGCCTTTGCTGGTGTTGCAGTTTATAATTATGATTAATTCTGACTATTATTAGTCATAATTACAGTGCAGGAATCTGACAATGAGCTCTGAGTATGTTCTTTTACTGCCATCTCGTGTTTACTTTGAAGTCTTTGCAGTATAAAACAAGTAAAACATCAATGCAGTATTTATTTTTCCTTTTTTTTAATCAGAAATCCTGTGTTTTTTAAGTCAAGGTACACATCTAATGATAACAACTTCATCAACTCACAAGTTGATTGATTCCCCCACTCAAAAAATAAGTTTGAAAACATTGCTAAAACTTTCTGAAAAATATCCACCAAATTCAGCCACGATGATCACAAAAAAGCCTGCAGAATAGGGGTGGGACTGCCCACTTACCAACATTACAATTGTCATCATTAAAGTAATCAACATTACAATTACCAACATCACAGTTACCGGCATTACAGTGACCAACATTACCGTATTTTTCGGAGTATAAGTCGCACCGTAGTATAAGTCGCACCTGCCGAAAATGCATAATAAAAAAGGAAAAAAACTGCGACTTATAGTCCGAAAAATACGGTAGTTACCAACAGTGTAGTTACTAACATTACAGTTGCCTAAAGTGTAGTTACTAACATTACAGTTGCCTACAGTGTAGTTACTAACATTACAGTTACCCACATTACATTTACCCACATTACAGTTACCCACATTACAGTTATCAACATTACAGTTATCAACATCACAGTTATCAACATCACAGTTACCAACATCACTGTAGGGCTGGGTGATATGGCCTTTTTTTAATATCTCAATATTTTTAGGCCATGTCACGATACACGATATATATCTCGATATTTTGCCTTAGCCTTGAATGAACACTTGATGCATATAATCACACCAGTCTGATGATTCTATGTGTCTACATTAAAACATTCTTGTTCATACTGCATTAATATATGCTCATTTTAAACTTTCATGCAGAGAGGGAAATCACAACTAAGTCAATTGACCAAAACTGTATTTATTAAACAGTTATTAAGCAGTGGCACAAACATTCATGTCATTTCAAAACAGAAAGTGCAAGATTGTCAGAGACATTTCAAAACAAGCTATGAGTGCACTTTTGTGCATGATGTCACTAAGATGACATATCAAAACAACACTAAATTAAAGTGCACTTTTTGTACAGAACGCCACTACAATAGTTTAAGACAAATAAAGTGCACTTTTGTGCATGATGTCACACAAGATATTTTAATAACTGTCAAATAAAAATGAGCTGCATAATAGGAAATCAAATAGTGTATGTCCTTCGCTATGTGGTAGGTTCCTGCGGACGTCATCTCCTTCTGTTGTTGACTATTTTTTTCATACGGTGTTGATGTGGAAATGGTTGCCTCGGCATTTTGTTGGTGTGGCACCGAATGGAGATGTTGACATGCGGAGTTTCAAGCACTCTTCATTGTCTAGCGGGTGACTTTTCAAATGATGCTACATATTAGCAGTAATGCTACTTTTTGTAGCAACGCTTTTGTCCCACACTTGACAAATTATGGTTGTTTGTTCGACATATTCCCGCTTGAAGCCAAACCACCGCCAGATGATTTGTTACCAGATTCGCACCTTCTTTCTCTTGTATTACCACTCGCACCACAGCTAACGTTACCCATGCTGCTACCTCTCTGCTCCGCGAGGGCGTATACGTATGTGACATATGTAAGAAGGTGCGCTTGTTTAAGTCTCTGTGAGAAGGAGAGACAACAAAGAGTGAGAAGAGCCTGTGTAGTGTAATGCCCACAGCTAAAAGCAACTGCGTGAGAACTCGAATGTCACGATAGTCATTTTCTATATCGCACAGAGACAAACCCGCGATATGTCGAGTACTCAAAAGCTGACAGTGCGCCTTATAATCCGGTGCGCCTTATATATGGGTTACTATTAATATTAATTTTCATAAAGTTTAGGTCTCGCAACTACGGTAAACAGCCGCCATCTTTTTTCCCCGTAGAAGAAGCGCGCGGTGCATGCTGGGATATGTGACGTTTCATTTCCATTTGTGTGTTTATGTAAAGACCCCAAAATGGCTCCTATTAAGTGTGTTGTCTGTCTAATTATAAATAATGCAGACGAGGCGTGTTAACTGAGTTCTCAACGTTTACTCACAGCGTGCTCATAACCACATTCTAACTGCCAGCACATACAACAACGCTTCTCAGGGCTACCGCGCATGCTCGTCACTATCGTTGCATGCTGGGTAGTGTAGTTGTTATATTTGCTAGCTCATAACATCACATTAAGAGACACGCTTACGCGCTTAATTCAATACTCGCCGTCATTCCGGGTGGATTGACAAAAGACCTCCAGCCGCTAGATATTGGTGTCAACAGGGCATTCGAAGCTAGACTGCTAACTGCGTGGGAACAGTGGATGACAGAAGGCGAACACACGTGACGTTCACCAAGACAGGGAGACAGCGCCGGACGACATACGCCAACATCTGCCAGTGGATCGTAAATGCCTGGGCAGATATTTCGGTCACAACTGTGGTCCGAGCTTTCCGGAAGGCAGGATTCACAGAACTGCTGGACAACAGCGACACTGACTCCGATTACTTCGACGAGACGGAGCCGGCCATTTTGGATCCCACATTCGCCCAACTTTTCAATTCGGACACCGAAAGGGAAGAATTTGAGGGATTTATGAATCAAGAATAACTTCAGAAAGTGAGCGTTATGTTTATTTTGTGTGTTGTGACATTAACGTTCGAGCAACATTATGTTGCTATTGCTCTGCACTATTTTGAATTTTACTATGTTTGTGATTGCACATTTGCGTACATTTTGGGAGTGAACAGAGTTGTTAGAACGCTGGTTTTTAATATATTATTAAAGTTTGACTGACCTATCTGACTGTTTTTTTGACATTCCTTTAGCGCAGTTAGATGCGGCTTACAACACGGGGCGGCTTATAGGTGGACAAAGTTTTGAAATATGCCGTTCATTGAAGGCGCGGCTTATAACCCAGGGCGCCTTATGGTGCGGAAAATACGGTATATCGATATATCGCCCAGCCCTACATCACTGTAATCAACATTATAAGATCCAACATAAATGTCACCAACATTACTCTTACCAGTTTCATGACAATTACTAACATTACAGTTACCAACATTAAGGTTACTAACATTACAGTTACCTACATTAAAGTATTCCACATTACAATTGTCAACATAAATGTCACCAACATTACTCTTACCAGTTTCATGACAATTACTAACATTACAGTTACCAACATTAAAGTTACTAACATTACAGTTACCTACATTAAAGTATTCCACATTACAATTGTCAACATAAATGTCACCAACATTACTCTTACCAGTTTCATGACAATTACTAACATTACAGTTAAAGTTAAAGTTAAAGTACCAATGATTGTCACACACACACTAGGTGTGGCGAGATTATTCTCTGCATTTGACCCATCACCCTTGATCACCCCCTGGGAGGTGAGGGGAGCAGTGGGCAGCAGCGGTGGCCGCGCCCGGGAATCATTTTGGTGATTTAACCCCCAATTCCAACCCTTGATGCTGAGTGCCAAGCAGGGAGGTAATGGGTCCCATTTTTATAGTCTTTGGTATGACTCGGCCGGGGTTTGAACTCACAACCTACCGATCTCAGGGCGGACACTCTAACCACTGGGCCACTGAGTAGGTCCAACATGTTACCAACATTAAAGTAAGCTACATTACAATTGCCAACATTACAATTACCAACATTACAGTTACCATCATTAGAATGGGACGACAAAAAAAATGTGCCCTTGAATTAAACTCGAATCCAATACACTGCTCATATTACCTTAACTTATTTTCATAAATTATTCTCAATTTACATATCTAAATGAGGTTAGAATGTGTATCTTTTTTCCCCCACAGGTTCCACTTGTGGAAAACATTCAGTTTCCTTTATATCAAGAGGGGGCAACTGCCATCATGAGTGTGTACATGCGCATGTAAGTTTTTATACAGTATTAGATGACGTGATGATGAAGTGTTTGTCATAGTTTGCTCATCCCAACAAGCAAAATATCATCTCACTGCAGTTCTACAGTATGTGCATTAGAGATCATAGATGCATACTTTGTGTTCTTTTAGGCGACAATTTCTGCCCATGTGTTTCGTCTATGACTTTTCACTGAATGACCTTCTAGCACCAAGTAAGTATATACTATACATCTCTGTAATATGAGTATCATATGTTACATGTATATCATTATCTGTATTCTGTAGTGTGCTTATAGCCCCCCAATTTTCCAAATATCTACAGTATATCCGTTTGTATTTGTATACTATGTTCATCATACCTTCATTTGTTATCATACTGTAATCTGTACTGTATCTATATAGCATCTGCATCATCCATCATATCTTTATCAATCAGTGTAATATTCACTATATCATAATCCAAATATGTTTCTTCTAGCATCTACAGTATATTGTATGTCAAGCTGTATTTTTGTGGTCTGTATATTTCTGTACATATTGTAATTCTGCACTTGCTAGTTAATATTTAATGTGTATGTGAATTTTTTTCAGAGAAACCGAAAACACTCATTGTTTTAAGTGCCATCATGAACTTTCTGCAATTCCGAAAGGAGAGGATGAACATGATGCAGGAAAAGCAAGCCAAATATGTACGTATGGTCTTTAACAGATCTTAAATTTGAATTGGTGAAACTACGCCTGCACGATTTCAAGAAAAACCCTCAATGCAATTTTTCTGCCAAAAATTGCGATGGCGATTTCATTTGCGATTTGTAGATTTTATTAATTAAAATGCATATAATTGCTAAAATGATGAGTGGAGGAATTTTTGTTACTTTTATACTGTCAATCAATGCTACACATTAGAAAAATATGCACATTTTCAAAAATATTGAGGTTTATGTTTGCTTATAGGCCTAAAATTATCTTTAAAAAATGTATTCTTACAAAATATTTTTTTGTTTTTGAAAATTACTAATTAATTTAGAATCGGAATAAATAAAAAAATCGAGATTTGGATATGAATTGACTTTTTAAGCACTCCTAGTGTTTAAAAAAGAAAAGAAAAAAGAAGCTCCATCAGGTTGGATGAGAAGTGTTGATTTTCATCCAGGATGTCTCTGTACATTGCTGTAGTCATCTTTCCCTCTATCCTCACTAGTCTCCCAATTCCTGCCGTTAAGACATGGGTGTCAAACTCTGGCCCGCGGGCCAAAATTGTCCCGCCGTGTAATTTCACTTGGCCCTTGAGGCGATATCAAATTAACACTAGGGCTGGCCCGCCGATTATATACAGCGGCAGTGCCGCGGTAACACCGCATTCACCGCTAATTCTCATATTTGCCAACCTTCCCGGGAGACTCCCAAATTTCAGTGCCCCTCCCGAAAATCGTCACGTCCGCTTTTCATCCAGTCCAACGAGTGCTGGCCCAGTCACATAATATGTGCGGCTTCTGCACGCACACACAAGTGAATGCAAAGCATACTTGATCAACAGCGATACAGGTTACACTGAGGGTGGCCGTATAAACAACTTTAACACTGTTGGAAATATACGCCACACTGTGAACCCACACCAAACAAGAATGACAAACACATTTCGGGAGAACATCCGCATCGTAACACAACATAAAAACAACAGAACAAATACCCAGAACCCTTTGCAGCACTAACTCTTCCGGGACACTACAAGGTGTGTGTGTGTGTGGAGGAGGGGGTTTGGTGGTAGCGGGGGGGTGTATTTTGTAGCGTCCCGGAAGAGTTAGTGCTGCAAAGGATTCTGTTGTGTTTATTTTGTGTTACGGTGCGGATGTTCCCCTGAAATGTGTTTGTCATTCTTGTTTGGTGTGGATTCACATTGTGGCGTATATTTCTAACAGTGTTAAAGTTGTCTATACGGCCAACCTCAGTGTAACCTGTATCGCTGTTGATCAAGTATGCGTTGCATTCACGTGTGTGTGCGTACAGAAGCCGCACATATGTGACTGGGCCGGCACGTTGTTAGAATGGATGAAAAGCGGACGTGACGACAGCTCGTAGAGGACGTTAAAGGCAGTGCATTTAAGGCACGCCCCCAAGACTGTGGTCCGGGTGGACTATTTCGACATAATTGAACAAGCAAGGCTTATATAACTTTATAGTGCCATGCAAAATCCATCCATCCATCCATCCATCTTCTTCCGCTTATCCGAGGTCGGGTCGCGGGGGCAGCAGCCTAAGCAGGGAAGCCCAGACTTCCCTCTCCCCAGCCACTTCGTCCAGCTCCTCCCGGTGGATCCCGAGGCGTTCCCAGGCCAGCCGGGAGACATAGTCTTCCCAACGTGTCCTGGGTCTTCCCCGTGGCCTCCTACCGGTCGGACGTGCCCGAAACACCTCCCGAGGGAGGCGTTTGGGTGGCATCCTGACCAGATGCCCGAACCACCTCATCTGGCTCCTCTCGATATGGAGGAGCAGCGGCTTTACTTTGAGCTCCCCCCGGATGGCAGAGCTTCTCACCCTATCTCTAAGGGAGAGCCCCGCCACCCGGCGGAGGAAACTCATTTCGGCCGCTTGTACCCGTGATCTTGTCCTTTCGGTCATGACCCAAAGCTCATGACCATAGGTGAGGATGGGAACGTAGATCGACCGGTAAATCGAGAGCTTTGCCTTCTGGCTCAGCTCCTTCTTCACCACAACGGATCGATACAGCGTCCGCATTACTGAAGATGCCGCACCGATCCGCCTGTCGATCTCACGATCCACTCTTCCCTCACTCGTGAACAAGACTCCGAGGTACTTGAACTCCTCCACTTGGGGCAAGATCTACTCCCCAACCCGGAGATGGCACTCCACCCTTTTCCGGGCGAGAACCATGGACTCGGATTGCAAAATCGAGTTTCAAATAATAATAATAATAATTAAAAAATATCAATGGCATATCAAATACAATTTAAATAAAAATTGAATGCCTCTTTTCTATTTGCAGCCTTCTGAGGTAAATATCAACATTAACTTTTTTCACAGGCTAATAAATTTGAAAATAAAATAACAATGAATAAACCAACTATTCAGGACTTTAAACTGCTCAGTTTGCAACACACTGATCTAATCTGATGTGCCCAAGCCAGATACCTGGCATCTTTTCTTGGATGCTAGTTCATTAATGTCGGGTCTCAGGCTTTGAGCTGAGGCAACCTTCATTATCGAACAAAGGTGTTCATCAGTCATTACGAGATATAATGACTGATGAACACCTAAGTCATTACGAGATATAATCAGACCAGATTATTTTGTTTCTCATGGTCTGAGAATCTTTCAGGTGCATTTTGGCAAACTTTTTACTGAGTAATGGCGTCCTTCTGGCCACTCTACCATACAAGCCTGATTGGTGGATTGCTGCAGAGATGGTTGTCCTTTTGGAAGGTTCCCCTCTCTCCACAAAGGAATGTTGCAGCACTGACAGAGGGACCATCTGGTTCTTGGTCACACTAGACTAAGATTAATGCAGCAATGTACAGAGTTATCCTAGATGAAAACAAACACTTCCCATCCAACCTGATGGAAAAATGCTGAAAAGAGGAATGGGTGAAACTGTCCAAAGACACAGCAGGTGTGCCAAGCTTGTGGCATCATATTCAAAAATACTTGAGGCATTAATTGGTGCCAAATGTGCATCTACAAAGTATTGAACAAAGGCTGTGAATACTTATGTACATGTGATTTATTTTATTTTTTTATTTGTAATACACTTGCAAAAATAAAAAATAAAATATTGTCATTTTGGGGTATTGTCTGTACAATTTTCAGTACAAAAATCAATTAATTATATTTTGGAATAAAGCTGTAACATTACAAAATGTGGAAAAAGTGAAACGCTGCGAATACTTTCCAGATGCACTATACATTTTCCCACTTAAGTATAGATATGTTGTATGTGCTAATATTTGTGTCATGAATACATTTTCCAGGTATTCAGCATGGAGTAGTTGTTGTAAGACTGTCTGAGCAATATGCTTCTTCAGTTCATATTCCAAATAACTTACTTGAGTTACTTTGTTTATCGACAGAGGGCAGACCTGGATAGGATGCAGGCTTATGCTAAGGAAAACCAAGAAGCAGAAAAAAAAATTGCGATACTGACGTAAGTATTCATAGACACGCTAATGTCAGCAAAACATCAAACTTACAGATTGTTGTCTTAAGTGGCTTTGGCTGTGTTCACATTTGGTTCACTTAAAACAAACTCGAGTGCAATTGCGCTGTTTGTTTTTTTTGTTATCACGATCATGCAAACTCTGGTGGTGTCCAAACAAACACTCCATTTCGACAGCGTCTTCTCCCCGTCATCTTTGTTGTACCGGTAATTTTTAGTGCTTCCAAAACAAGCCTACTGACAGATATAAGTTAGGACTGTATGCTACTTTATATTAGAAATGGCAACAGCGGAAGATGAATGGCCCACAACAATAGGATAGAAAAAATTTTTGGGGTCCTTATACACACACCATAATAATACCTGTATGTTGAAGCACAGCATGTCTTGACTTTGGTAGCCGTGATCCGATGACAATCCATCAAGCGGTGCAGCTTCGCAGCTTTTTAAAGTCGAACTAAAACATTTTTGACAGATTTTTGAGCGCTAAAACGTCAAGGTTCTGGGCTTGCTTGCTGGTGTCATTTATTGAACAGGCGTCAACCTGCAATCCACACGAATCTCTTATATGTGACTGCCATCTACCGGTCACCCTTATTACACATTGTACCAAAAAAATAAATTTGCTTCGAGGTCGGTAAGCACAACCAGAATTAATCCGTACATTAGGCGCACTGTTGATTTTTGAGAAAATTAAAGGATTTTTAGTGCGCCGTGTATGGTCCGAAAAATAAGGTAACTGTAGCTTGTTTACTTCAAATGTCATTTGTTTAACGTATTTTGGTATACTAGTGGTGTTCCTCATGGTACCATTTTAGGTCCGGTCTTTTTTTATCATTCTGACTATTCAACTGGTGGCCCGCGAGTACTGTTTAAAAATCTTGTGACAGTGTCATATTTATGTAGACAGTCCTTAAAGAACAGCAGAGAGCTCCTAAAACTCTGACAAAATAGACCAAAATCAAATGTCCACTGCAGAGGATGCTGATTCTCCTGAATATACAATGTAATATACTGTACTTTCTGTAAATGTGGCTCCCAAAACAATTTAGTTGAATATCCCTGCTATAAAGTGTCAAATGTGTCAGTCTTGTGCTTTACCGGCCACATATCCAGACATTTTTTGCCTTAAATTAACTTAAAATTGTACAATTGTTCAGCACCATCCCTCCTGAGCAGCAGGCTGAGGCTGATGAGTTGGCAGCAGCCCTCTCTGAGCTGCAGACCACCACAATGCATGAATACCAGGACGTGGTAGGTAATACATTGATCCATAAACTCTGCTCAGGCTTATGATCTCTGTGATCTTCTTTTAGAATGCAAAAAACGAGAGCGTCGCAGAGTGGAAAACCAAAATCGCAGAGAAAGCTCAAAAACTGGTATGAGACAAAATATCCCGCTTAAGCTTAATCCAAAAGTCTAAGTTCACATCAATTGTGTGTGTGTGTGTGCGTGTGCGTGTGCGTGTGCGTGTGCGCGTGCGTGTGCGTGTGTAGGCCCAGATGAAGATCGATCTTGCCAACCTGAAGGAAGATGTAGCCAAACTAAAGTCTCAGATTGTTGAGTCACCAGAGGAGCTGAAGACTCAAATGGAGAAAATGAGGGATACTGTCAAGAACACCAAGAACTCTATTGTGAGTGAATAGTAGTTTGAAAGCTACTGGACTTTTCAATAAGAGTCATATTCAATTTCAAGTTGTATTTTTGTCAGGAACAAACGGATGAGACCGTAGTAGAGCTGCAGAACATGGTCCAGAGAGGGACTCACACTGAAGTGGAGATCCAACAAATGTACAATTTGCTGCAAGATCTGGAAAGCAACTTGAACAACAGTAAGCAGCAACAGCAGGAGGTACGAACTTGGAAACCTCAACATCTCTTTGAAGTCTTTCAACTTGTCAGTGTCCAATTATTTTCTGCACAGTGCCACATACAAATGTGGTTTTCAACTAAAAAGTTTACAGAGTTTGTCGTACAGCCAAACATTTCGCCAAACTAACTAGTCTGTTTGCCCGCTTGGCTTTTGCAAAATTCCAAATTTAGAATTTCAATTGAATTAATTTGCTTTATAGAAGATTATTTTATTCTTCCAAATTATATACTGCTTATTTTTATTAGAGTCAAGTAAGGTGGAGCCTATCCTTGTAATTTAATTCCATCCATCCATTTTTTACCGCTTGTCCCTTTCGGGGTCGCGCGGGGTGCTGGAGCCTATCCCAGCTGCACCCTGGACAAGTCGCCAGTTTATCGCAGGGCCAACACAGATAGACAGACATTTACGCTCATATTCACACACTAGGGCCAATTTACTGTTACCAATCAACCTATCCCCAGGTGCATGTCTTTGGAGGTGGGCAGAAGCCGAAGTACCCAGAGGGAACTGTTGCGTGCGACCAGTCTTCCTCTCAGGGAATAAAACACACTGGTCAATCCCAAGTTCTATTGGATGACATACCGGTACATGTTGAGTAAGAAGGACCCCAGAGACAGAATGGTAAAATACCAAGTTTTACTGAAGCTTTAGGAGACCAGCCCTTACAATGCGACAGTAGCATCAGCAAGAAGAGGTCTAAATCCAAACAAGAAGAGTCAGTTTATGTAGAGCGAAAACCGACCCTCTTGCCCAGAAAGGCACACAGCTAAGACCTTCAAAACAGATAACAACTTGCCAAAACAGGAGCCCTTAAAACAAAACAAAGAGTTTACTTGCGGACATAAGATAAAAGCACGGAGATCACGAGAAGACACACTACATAGGAAAATACTAGCTGATTTAAACATGACCATGGATTAAAAAATAACATTTAAAAATATCTCATTCTCACAATCCCCCTTCAGATCTTTCCCAGAAGATCTCTCCTATCAGAGCAACACTTCTAAAGCCCGCCCTACATTAAAGTATGTGCTGTTTCGGTTTTCGAGCAAGCTAGCAATAAACAATCAAACCATAGTTACATGTAAGGGGTTGAGTGATGGATAGAGTCAACGTCAATGTCATCATTTTCAGGGACGAAAACTAACAGTCCTCGAATGACACTACTGTGCTTGACCCACTTCAGCGACATAGCAAGCCCAGAAACAGGGTGGGGTTGACCTTTGACAGCCCTAACAATGATGCGGGCGCATAGGGACTTAGCACAAGGGCCGATAAAGCATCCGCATGAAGCTATGATAGCTAAGAAAACTCCAATGGAGACCAGGGCAAACTTAATTAGGTCAGACCACCGGCCGAAGGTGTTGTGGAGCCAATCTTTAAAGGGGTCAGAGACCGAATACTTCAATAAGCCCTCTGGACAGGGCTCGCAGGCCTTCTAAGGCCCTCCGGACCGAGCCATCGGGACCGGTGTTAGGAATGAAGGTGCAGCATTGTTCACCAAACATTGCACACACACACCTTCTTCCTTGGCTAGGATGCGGTCAAGGACTATGCAGTTCTGGATGGCCATGAGGGAGAACACTTAAAATATCTCATTCTCACAGAACCCACGCAGTCACGGGGAGAACATGCAAACTCCACACAGAAGAATTGTCTAATATGTACATTAGACTAATAGTAGTACTATGTCAAAATATGTAAGATACACTGTAAAGCATGATTCTGGAAAAAACACCAAAGTAATCAATTGGAATTTCAATTGTAGTTCTTGTTTACAACTTTAATTAAAATTCATGGAATGGAATTGGAATTTCATAACATTCATAATTTTGCACAAGCCAGTTGCTGGTGTATATTATTCCTCAGAATCAAGCATGTTTACACCAACAAACACAAATTATATCCACATAAGCCAAAATAAGTTAATATTTTGAAACAAAAACCTTCCTGTTTAATACGCTTCAGAACATTCTGGAAGAATACACTTTTAATATGTGTAATCATCATATCACAGGCCTCTCATTGCCCTTAAAAATGTTGATGCAAATTTAAATGGATATATTTCAGTGAGTGAGGAGAACACAAATGTACAGTTTGCTTAATCAAACTTTAATAAGTGAAGTAAGAATTTAATGTCTATATACAACATCATTGACATATAATTAATCCATTAAAATCATTCACTGTGTAGTGGAAAATTTGTATTTAAAATATCAAGGATGATTTACCTCTGCCAGGAAGGTATGTATATGCTGGGGATTACCATTTAGTTGGTAGCATAGTTCAAAAAGTAATGGGCAGATCTTGATTAAACTTCCAGGAAATGTCAGAAAATGGGATGACGAACAAATGATTTGATTTTGGGGCTGATTTTTTAAAGAAGATTATTTACTCATCTCAGAGTGCTTTTGTAATTTTTAACATCTTTGAGGATCCGCGTAACCCAAAGAACCAAAGCTGATGTAATTCAAACACACATTAAAACCTTAACCACTACACATGTAGAATGATGCGTTAGCTTTTTAGATGAAAACATGGAGAGCTGCGGCTATTGTGCGTTTAAGCATAGTAACTAATGCAGTACTGGGAACAACTTTCCAAGTAATTAAGGATACTTCAACTGAGAACTCTCAAATTGGACCACCTTTTTAACTCATATAGTAGCTATGTTTTTACTATGCATGTTTTTAGATGATTTATTTCACCTATTTCTTCTCAGCCTTGTCTTTCAAACTCAATGGTTGAAAAACAATGTTTTGTCTGTCTTGCTGTTAGCTAATGTTAACGAGTGACCCTGTGGCATTTGTTACTTTGCTGTGTGGATGTATCTCAAGCTGGCTCCCTCGTAACTCAAAATGTTGCTCGCAACTTCAATCAAAACATTATTTTGTTTATTCAAGAATCATTGCTGATTTCTGTCCACTTTTTACAGCACCAGCAGCTGATGAGTCAGCAGGAGAAAAAGCAGAAGGAGCTGAGAAACCTGTGCAATGAGATAGGGCAGCTGAAGCGAGCTCTCTGTATGAAGCAGGACAAGGAGTCTAAGCAAAACCTTCGGAGGCAAAAGAAGAAGGAGATGAAGGAGCAACATGTTGAAGATGTTTTGAGGTATGCATTTACATCATCTTATATTATTATTGATAACATGATTTATTTTTTTCAGTCACTGTTGCAATAAGTTTACATACGCTCATCATGTCATATTCATTTTGGCCTCTAAATATTTTATTTGGAATCCATCTTTTTCCATCTTCAGTGATTTTTGAAGACAATATTCAGGCCTCAAATTTTTACTTTTTAAGGGCAAAGCAAGTGTTGCCTTAAAAGAGGGCTCATATTTTAAGGCACCAAGGCAAACATTATTTTCTTTCGAGGCGGGGGCTCCAAAGCATGCACACACACCCTGATATTGAGCACTGTATAACAGATAAACCACAGAAACCTCGACTATATATATATATATATAAACCACAGAAACCTCGACTATATATATATATATATATATATATATATATATATATATATATATATATATATATATATATATATATATATATATATATATATATATATATATATATATGTGTGTGTGTGTATATATATATATATGTATACATATACTGTGTATATATATACATAGTCAAGGTTTCTGTGGTTTATCCGTTATACAGTGCTCAATATCAGGGTATGTATGCATGCTTTGGAGCCCCCGCCTCGAAAGAAAATAATGTTTGCCTTGGAGCCCTAAAATATGAGCCCTCTTTTAAGGTATATGTATATGTGTGTGTGTATATATATATATATATATATATATATATATATATATATATATATATATATATATATATATATATATATATATATATATATATAGTCAAGGTTTCTGTGGTTTATCCGTTATACAGTGCTCAATATCAGGGTAGAGCGGAATATACGTTAGGTCAGGAAATTTTATTGAAGTGAGACACTTCAATAAAATCCCCTGAAGAGCAGAGAATCCTGCAAAACAGGCCTGTAGGGATGAAATAGCCTCTGTGTTTTTTCCTGGCCTAACATATATATATCTATATATATATATATATATATATATATATATATATATATATAGATATATATATATAGATATATATATGTATATTCATAAACATAAAATGGGCATAGTGTCCCCTTATGCCCAAAATGGCTGTGCCCATGTTGTTTATAGTGATTAAGGTTAATTATGCGATGTCTTAAACAGTTGAAGATGTAAGAAAAAAAGTAATCTCTGGGTGTTTTTATCAATTTATTCGACAAAACAATTACATTACAATTGTCCATTAATAAGTAAAAAGTCAAGGGCGGTCATGGCATGTTCTTGCCGTTGATGCTGGTCAATTTTTTAGGGCATTACGGCAAGTAACAAGGGCGGATGCGGTTGCCGTGGTTAAATTCGAGCCCTGAATATTGTATTTATTTTTTAATATTTACAAGCTTTCACAGTTTACATGTGTTGTTGTGTAAAAAAAAAAATCACCTTGTTGAGGGGAAACTTGCTAGAGGACCAACCGTCCATTCATTTTCTTCCACTTCCATGGGCTTTTCATTAGGAAAGCCCAGACTTCCTGGTCTCCGGTCCCCCTTCTCCGGTTCCAAGCTGCGAGACCTAATCCTTTCAGCGTGTCATAGGTCCACCTCGGGCTGGGCACTCGGGAGACGTCCTGGAGAAATTCGGATTAGATGGCTAAACCACCTCAACTGGCTTATCTCAATGTGAAGAAGCAGTGGCCCTACTCTGAGCTCCTTTCAGATGACTGAGCTTCTCACTCACCTTAGTGTGAGTCCAGCCACCCTACAGAGGAAACTCATTAAGGCAGCATCTTCTTCTTTCGATCACTCTCAAAGTTATTGACCATGATGAGTGTATGCAAGTAAATTGAGCGCTTTGCCTTCCGTTTAAACTCTCCGTACTGCAGACTCTGGACTGGTTTGTCTGTCCATCTCGGAAACAAGATCGTGAGATACTTTAACTCCTAATCTTGCTCCCACCCCGAAGGTTGCAGATTCCCCGGCCTCCCCTCGAATGAAGGCGAAGCTCTGCCGGAATGTGAATTGAAAACTCTACAAACAGGATACTGTGCCAAACGTTACCAGCATACTCTCACTATATGCTTGGGTCTGCCAGCATCCTCCCCTGACATCTAATCCAACTGATCACCATTTGGTGACAACTCAGTCCCTTTTCTTTGCGGTGTGTCCAACATACGGAAGCAGATCTGATAAACTAAGTCGATCATAGACATGCAGCATAGGGTGCCCTGGTGCCTGGAGCATATGGACATCCTTAGGAACAAACATGGTATTTCTTTTGATCCAACTGTGTTTTGCACAAAAGTTTAAAAACATAACACCGCACTGGTTCCCCACAATCATGCCCTTTCAGGTCACACTGTCATTGCCAACATAGACATTGACGTTTCCCCGTAGAACTACGAAGTCATTGTGGAGACCACAACCGCTCAGTAGACTTACCGTAGTTGACCTGGTAGAAGGCTGAACTGCTGTCATGATGCATGTACACAAATGATAGTCATGACCTTTCCCTCGATCCGAAGGTATAGGGACACTCGTTCACTGGGGATTACCTCAACACGTAGGCTGCCTGCCGCCCACGCCTGCATCAACTGTAGTGTAGGGCAAGGACCAGTCCCTCTTAAGAAGTTTGGTCCCAGAATCAAAATTGTGAATTAAGATGTCTAATCGAAAAAACTCTTAAGCAAGCTCAGGCTCTTTCCCCACCGCGGAGGTCACATTGCATGTCCGAAAAAACAGATCTGGATTTTCCTGTAATCCCTTTCCCTTGGCCTGGCTTGAGGATGAGGCCCCGGTATCCCACAAAGTATCATCACTCATCTTGATGTTTCTCATCGGATCTTCTGAATCATTCTTTGTCTGGCCAGTGACCTACCTGTCTTGAAACCCTACCAGGGGCATATACTCCCAAAAAACATACAGTAGCTTCTAGGATCAATCGGGCACTGAAACCCCTCCACCTTGGAATGGTGGTGATTCACAAGGTCATTGCTCAGGGACAATTACCTAAATATTCATATAGGTGTGTGTGTATATATGATTTTTTTACTCTGTGTGAAAACCTGCACCTAATTCTTGTTGTTAAAAATAATTGTGCAAAAAGTGTTTGAAATGAATCATGAAACAAGACATGTCTGTCCATGATGAGTGTATGTACAGTTACTGGGTCTAGAACTTAGTTCATTTTGATGAAAGAAATGAACAGAAGTCAAGTGATTTTGTTTGTGTTCAAAGTGAAAATGTCTGTGCTTTGTTTTGATTTTCTAAACGGTAAATGCAGACAGTGTAACCAAATCCATCATAAACGTGAGGAGATGGCGGACAAAATCCAAGAGATCTCCAGAGAAACACAGCAGCTGAAAGTTAAGATCAACAGCCTAAGAGACGTTTGCAGTAAAGAGACCCAGAAAGCTCAGGTATGACCGCAAAATACTGGAAAGGGAAAATAAATCGTACATTACAGTGGTGCCTCGGTTTTCGTGCACCCCACCTTTCCTATCTTGTGGTTTTCTGAGAAAAACTTAATTAACCCCAGTCTTTGTATAATTTGTATATTGTCTAAGTTATCACATGACCAAACATTGCATGTAACAAACTAAGTCTTTGTAGTCTGTTATGTACAGTCTTGTAAATGTATTTTTATGCAATAAAACAGAAAGTGAATTTGCAAACTAAAATAATGCATTTGAAAGCAGAACAACTTTTTTACCAGCAGCAAGGCATAGATGGCACAGCGGTTGTCCAAAAATCTGAGGGCTCCTGGTACGAATCCAGCCTTTTCCCTCCTTTGCGTATGACTATTAATGACAACCGTAGTCTGTATAAACCTGAAATGTAAAAGTATGTTCATGATTTATTATTTCAGGAAATGGATGTGTGTGTTGTTGTAGTGTATATGCTGCAATGTTTCGCATCAAGAAAACACCAAATCGTACATTATAAATAAATTTGAATCATAAATCTCTCACAGGTTTTATACTCCTTCTCTTTTTGGATATTGCTAAATAATGTTGGAACTAAACATTACTGGACTTGGGGATACAAAACATTAACTTCACACCATTTAAAAAAAACAAAAACAGTATTGTACAAATTCTGTTTCCGTATGAGTTGGTAAATTGTGTTAGATGTAAATATAAACGGAATACAATGATTTGCAAATCCTTTTCAACCCATATTCAATTGCACTACAAAGACAAGATATTTGATGTTCAAACTCATAAACTTAATTTTTTTTTTGCAAATAATAATTAACTTAGAATTTCATGGCTGCAACACGTGCCAAAGTAGTTGGGAAAGGGCATGTTCACCACTGTGTTACATCACCTTTTCTTTTAACAACACTCAATAAACGATTGGGAACTGAGGAAACGAATTGTTGAAGCTTTGAAAGTGGAATTCTTTCCCATTCTTGTTTTATGTAGAGCTTCAGTCGTTCAACAGTCCGGGGTCTTCGCTGTCGTATTTTACGCTTCATAATGCGCCACACATTTTCGATGGGAGACAGGTCTGGACTGCAGGTGGGCTGGAAAAGTACCCGCACTCTTTTTTTTTTACGAAGCCACGCTGTAACACGTGCTGAATGTGGCTTGGCGGGGAGTCCATGAAAAAGCGGCGCTTAGATGACAGCATATGTTGTTCCAAAACCTGTATGTACCTTTCAGCATGAATGGTGCCTTCACAGATGTGTAAGTCACTAATGCACCCCCATACCATCACAGATGCTGGCTTTTGAACTTTGCGTCGATAACAGTCTGGATGGGTCGCTTCCCCTTTGGTCCGGATGACACGATGTCGAATATTTCCAAAAACAATTTGAAATGTGGACTTGTCAGACCACAGAACACTTTTCCACTTTGCATGAGTCCATCTTAGATGATCTCGGGCCCAGAAAAGCCAGTGGCGTTTCTGGATGTTGTTGATAAATGGCTTTTGCTTTGCATAGTAGAACTTTAACTTGCACTTACAGATGTAGCGACAAACTGTATTTAGTGACAGTGGTTTTCTGAAGTGTTCCTAAGCCCATGTGGTGATATCCTTTAGAGATTGATGTCGGTTTTTGATACAGTTCCGTCTGAGGGATCGAAGGTCACGGTTATTCAATGTTGGTTTCCGGCCATGCTGCTTTTGTGGAGTGATTTCTCCAGATTCTCTGAAACTTTTGATGATATTACGGACCGTAGATGATGAAATCCCTAAATTTCTTGCAATTGCACTTTGAGAAACGTCGTTCTTAAACAGTTTGACTATTTGCTCACGCAGTTGTGGACAAAGGGGTGTACCTCGCCCCATCCTTTCTTGTGAAAGACTGAGCATTTTTTGGGAAGCTGTTTTTATACCCAATCATGGCACCCACCTGTTCCCAATTAGCCTGCACACCTGTGGGATGTTCCAAATAAGTGTTTGATGAGCATTCCTCAACTTTATCAGTATTTATTGCCACCTTTCCCAACTTCTTTGTCACGTGTTTCTGGCATCAAATTCTAAAGTTAATGATTATTTGCACACAAAAAAAATGTTTATCAGTTTGAACATCAAATATGTTGTCTTGGAAGAGTGGCCGTGCGCGACCCGAGCGTCCCTGGTTCAATCCCCACCTAGTACCAACCTCGTCATGTCCGTTGTGTCCTGAGCAAGACACTTCACCCTTGCTCCTGATGGGTGCTGGTAGCGCCTTGCATGGCAGCTCCCTCCATCAGTGTGTGAATGTGTGTGTGAATGGGTAAATGTGGAAGTAGTGTCAAAGCGCTTTGAGTACCTTGAAGGTAGAAAAGCGCTATACAAGTACAACCCATTTATCATTATTTATTTATTTGTAGCATATTCAACTGAATATGGGTTGAAAATGATTTGCAAATCATTGTATTCCGTTTATATTTACATCTAACACAATTTCCCAACTCATGGAAACAGGGTTTGTAGATGACATTAACATTAAAGGTATATACTGTACTACATATGTTAATAGCTACAGTAATTAATTGTCAACACATAAACAAAGATCACACGGCATCAATTAATGTCTTAAAAATGCACAAATAAATCCAACGTTGTCTTTAATGAATTAGTTTTATTAGTGTAAAGAAATTATGTACTTCACTTTTGTTCTTCTACTAGGATTTATGGTGGAGGGAGTTTGAAAACTCAATTTCTGTGATGTTGAATCTTTTTCTTTAGAGTTTATGAATCCACTCCATCCCGTTATCATATTCTTTATGATATATGTCTTGTATATTCACCCCTGAACCTTTATAATGCTCTAACTGGGGTGTAAAAAAAATTAGATTTTCAAATTAATCTTTAGTCTTATTTGTAAGGATTCTTAATGGATTCATAAAAATCTAAAATCATTTTTTTGTCGTTGTCAGACAAATCATATTGTTGCTGTAGATGACTATATCTGCTGTACAGGTTTGCTTTACAAAAGATAAGTGTGGGATACTTCTCTTGCTGCCTTCTTTGTATTTGACTTTATTAATTGACTGGGTAGAATTTTTTATAAACAAAAACAGTTTTATCAAAGCTGTTTATCTTTTTCATGGAGGAATGTAGTTAATCATAGAACTGGCACCCAATGTTATTAAGCAATGGAGAATTGATTCTGAATCGAATCGTGTGGTGCCCAAAGATTCACAGCCCTAGTAAATAAACAGTCGCCATTTTGAACGTTTGCCTTCCATGTGACAACCTGAAGTAAGGAGGACGGCCTCAAGGTCACAACATAGTCCTTTGTCTTGTGTACTGATTATTGTTGATGATTGTTTGCAGGCTATGTACGACACCCTCTCTACTGCAATGGATGAGCTACAAAGGAAAATTGAGATCTACACTTTGAATCTGAAACAAGACGTCGCCAAGATGTCCAACAACTTCTGAGTTATTTTTATTTGACTGCAGAAATAGAAACATTAACTTTTTTTGGATTGTTTTACAAATTGGCCAATGTAACCACAATAAACGGTATCTTCTTATCTTATATTAACAGGGATAGTTTGTAAATGTTTGACTTATTTGTTCACTCTAAAACGGAACAAGTCTGGAGGTTTGTGTTTTACCTTCATGTTTACCTTTTACTTGCATGTGTTTTACCTTCATGTTTTACCTTTACTTGCATAATAAAACAACAATGTGAAAGACTGACCTGAAGAATCTTTACGCATTAACTTCCAACTAAACAAGCACTTGGCGACGAAGGCAAGGAAAAAACCTCCTCTAGGTAAGAAACCTCCAACTGAATCCATACAGTAGTATTAGTACACAATGAACACATACTATCGATGCATGCTGGTATGATCATTCATTGTAAATATTGATCATCCTTCAAACTGCCCCTCACTATACGCAGATCGGTGGGGGCCCCGTTTTTCATATGTCAATAAATGAATGACATGGCGTTTCATGTAAAACTTGCCCACAAACGTATTCCTCTATCACCTAGATCTGGGGTCGGCAACACAAAATGTTGAAAGAGCCATATTGGACCAAAAATACACAAAAAAATCTGTCTGGAGCTGCAAAAAATTAAAAGCCTTATATAGGGGATATAATGAAGTCAACACATGATATAAGTGTCTATATTAGCCTACTATCAAAATGACTATGCGTCGCAGGCTGACACAAATCTTCGTTGACAGAAATGTTGAAATGTAAAATTTATTCTACACATTTTTACAACATTGGAATAGTAGGATTGGATTAGTAAAACGCAGGCTTCTCAGGGGGTGAGATAACTCCTGGAAATTACGAGTTTAGAATAACCAAAGTTATAGATGTGTGTCCAAGTTAAAGGAAACGGCAGGCTGTTTTCTTCTAATGGATTTATTACAATCTGTGCAAGGGTAACGTTTGCTGTGGTCTGGAACAACATGGCACACAAACAACGATCAGAAATACAGATAATGTGCCATGAGAAATGCAAATATAAATACACAGGACATAGGAAATTAAATGATGCAATATGTACATAAAGCTAGCCTAAATAGCATGTTAGCGTCGATTAGCGTGCAGTCGTGCACTGACCAAATATGCTTGATAAGCACTCCACATACTGTAAGTCAATATCAACAAAGTTCACCTTTGTGCATTCACACACAGCATAAAACGTTTGGCGGACAATATGAGACAACGAGTGACATAAAATGTCTTTCTCTGGCATCGTTGAAGAAAGTTATACATGTAAACAAACTACGGTGAATTCAAGGACCGCCAAAATGAGTAGGACAAAACGGCGCTCGCCAAATATTCTCATCAGAGAATCATGTTTAATATAAACATTGTCCTACAGAAACAATATTAAAACAAAAAATATATTTTTTCCCCCATCTTTTTCTGTTTTCATACAGTTTTGAAAAAGCTCCAGGGAGCCACTAGGGCGGCGCTAAAGAGACCTAGAAGAATACACACGCGGGAGAAATTGTCAGTCTCCTGTGGTGCTACAAAATTACGGCCTGTTATGCAAATTTGTACCGCTCACTTTTAAGGGACCAAAAGTAATTGGACCAATTATTGATCATAAATCACTTTTTCGTTACAAATGATTTGCAGGTCACCAGGTCTCTACTTCCGACTTGTTCTTTGGGCTTTTTCCTTCACTTTTGTCTTCATCAAGTGAAAATACGTGATCCATTGGATCAGCTGATGGTCAGGTGATCAATTTGAGCGATACATAACATTCCACTTAATTGCCTTAACGAGTTGGTTGCTTTTACAGCATGCTTACATCATCTCTGTTCAATCTGTGGCCCGGGAATAAGACCTAACCGAGATCAGTTCAAAACTTGGGAGACACACATTTTTGCAGCAAATTCCACAAGGGTTCTTCTGTTGTGTATAGCAGTTGTTTTTAACATTTTTCCCATTTAATTTTGGTCTTGTTATTTTGTCAGAGTTACAGGACCGCTCTGCTGTTTTTGAGGAGCTTCTGCAAAACGGCCAGTCAAAGATCATCTCTATATCACTCTCGAGTTTTCAAGAATCTGCTGCAAAAATGTGAGTCTCTCAAGTTTTTTGAAGTGATTAGCTAAATCACCCAACATCCATTTTCTACCGCTTGTCCCTTTTGGGGTCGCGGGGGGTGCTGGAGCCTATCTAAGCTAAATGATGAGAAAAAAAAGAGGGCCTAAAATGGAACCTTGAGGAACACCGCTAGTATAAGTAAAGAGTTGGACAAATGACCAACACATATACACATATATATTGTAATCTTACTCTTGATATTAATCATAGTCAATAATTATATCTAACTTACTTACAGTAGATGAATCACAAAGACTATTAATTAATAATACAAATATTTAACACACAAACCTTAGGCTTAGCCAGGCTGATGAGAAAAATAAGTGCTGACCAAATATGCTGCACAAGAAGGGACTCAAATAACTGGTGAAAAACACATTTATATACAATTAGGTTGTGCTAAATTAAACTAAATATATATTTGTCTTAACCAAACTTTCAATAAAATTAATGTGCATATAAAATAATAGCTTTGCCACTTTAGTCGTAATTTTTGCGCTTAAGATTTAACTCCAGTACGTGTATGTATGTATGTACGTACGTACGTGTGTACATGTACGTACATACATGTACATACATACATACATGTACACACGTACGTACGTACATACATACATACATACACATACATACATACATGTACACACGTACATACATACATACATGTACATACATACATATATATACATGTACATACATGTATATACGTGTGCACATGTACGTACGTACGTACGTGTGTACATGCACGTACGTACGTACGTGTGTACATGCACGTACGTAAGTGTGTACATGCACGTACGTACGTGTGTGTACATGCACGTACGTACGTGTGTATACATGCATGTACGTACATGTGTATACATGCATGTACGTACATGTGTATACATACGTGTATACATGTATATACATACATGTGTATACATGTATATACATACATGTATATACATACATGTGTATACATGTATATACATACATGTGTATACATGTATATACATACATGTGTATACATGTATATACATACATGTGTATACATGTATATACATACATGTGTATACATGTATATACATACATGTGTATACATACATGTGTATACATGTATATACATACATGTATACATGTATGTATGTATATACATGTACTGTATGTATATACATTTATATATGAATGTATATATGTATGTATATATATGTATATACATGTATATAGATGTATATATGTATGTTTGTATATACATGTATGTATATGTATGTGTATATATGTACATGTATGTACATGTATGTATGTGTATATATATACATGTATGTACATGTATGTACATGTATGTATATGTATATATATACATGTATGTACATGTATGTACATGTATGTATATGTATGTATATACATGTATGTATGTACATGTATATACATGTATGTATGTACATGTATGTACATGTATGTATATACATGTATGTACATGTATGTATGTACATACATGTATGTATATACATGTATGTATATACATGTATGTATATACATGTATGTACATGTATATATGTATGTATGTACATGTATGTATGTATGTACGTGTGTACATGTATGTATGTATGTACGTGTGTACATGTATGTATGTATGTACGTGTGTACATGTATGTATGTATGTACGTGTGTACATGTATGTGTGTACATGTATGTATGTATGTATGTACGTGTGTACATGTGTACATGTATGTATGTATGTACATGTATGTATGTACGTACGTACGTACGTACGTACGTACGTACGTACGTACGTACGTACGTACGTGTGTACATGCACGTACGTAAGTGTGTACATGCACGTACGTACGTGTGTATACATGCACGTACGTACGTGTGTATACATGCATGTACGTACATGTGTATACATGTATATACATACATGTATATACATACATGTGTATACATGTATATACATACATGTGTATACATGTATATACATACATGTGTATACATGTATATACATACATGTGTATACATGTATATACATACATGTATACATGTATGTATGTATATACATTTATATATGAATGTATATATGTATGTATATATATGTATATACATGTATATAGATGTATATATGTATGTTTGTATATACATGTATGTATATGTATGTGTATATATGTACATGTATGTACATGTATGTATGTGTATATATATACATGTATGTACATGTATGTACATGTATGTATATGTATGTATATACATGTATGTATATACATGTATGTATATACATGTATGTACATGTACATGTATGTACATGTATGTATATACATGTATGTATGTACATGTATGTATATACATGTATGTACATGTATGTATGTACATACATGTATGTATATACATGTATGTATGTACATACATGTATGTATATACATGTATGTATATACATGTATGTACGTGTGTACATGTATGTATGTATGTACGTGTGTACATGTATGTATGTATGTACGTGTGTACATGTATGTATGTATGTACGTACGTGTGTACATGTATGTATGTATGTACGTACGTGTGTACATGTATGTATGTACGTGTGTACATGTGTACATGTATGTATGTATGTACATGTATGTACGTACGTACGTACGTACGTACGTACGTACATACATACATGTACATACATACATACATACATGTACACATGTACACACGTACATACATGTACACACGTACGTACATACATACATACATGTACATACATACATACATGTACATACATGTATATACGTGTGCACATGTACGTACGTACGTGTGCACATGTACGTACGTGTGTACATGTACGTACGTACGTACGTACGTACGTGCGCACGTACGTACGTACATGTGTACATGTACGTACGTGTGTACATGTACGTACGTACGTGTGTACATGCACGTACGTACGTACGTACGTACGTATGTGTGTATACATGCACGTACGTACGTGTGTATACATGCACGTACGTACGTGTGTATACATGCACGTACGTACGTGTGTATACATGCACGTACGTACGTGTGTATACATGCATGTACGTACATGTGTATACATACATGTGTATACATGTGTATACATACATGTGTATACATGTATATACATACATGTGTATACATGTATATACATACATGTGTATACATACATGTGTATACATGTATATACATACATGTATACATGTATGTATATACATCTGACCAATCTAAGTCTCAGACTAAATCTAACCAATCTAAATCTATGGTCATGAACTGATGAAGCCTACTTGGATGAGAGGCGAAACGTCTTCAAAGTCAAGCCAAACGGTCCAGTTGTGATCGATTGAATGCCCTGAGATTGTGCTTTGTTACTTTGGAAGGGATTTTCCCCAAGGAAACTCAGTATGTACAAAATAACTTGACAGAAGGTTGTTTAAATCAAACAGCACTGTAGTCAGGGATTAACAACACTGGGAATATTTGTACACACAAATAAACAAGATCAGGTTAGGGAATGTGAAAGACGTTCATTTCTAGAAATATGATGTCCTTCCTGAGTAGACACAGAATTGATTGACCTTTTAAAAACATCCAGCTGAGTTTTGTAATCTTTGACCTGGCGTCTGGCCTGACACAGCTCACGTCTTAACTCATTGACTTCAGCGATCAGCTTCACGTTTTCCTGCACACACACACACACACACATACACAACGTAGATGTTAGAAAGAGGCTCCAAGTGAAAAAGTAGAAAATCTACAATTCAAGGAGACGATTAAAGGTTAGATGTGAAAAAGGACAATTAGTGATCAGACATGGAACAAATAGATGATTGTTGATGAATATTTGGCTTCACCTTCATGATTTTGTTGTAGATTTTGTGGTGATCCTCATCATTAGAAGACTTGTTTTTGTGGTGATCTTCATCATTAGCAGACTTGGACAATCTTGGTTTCAAACCTTGAGCCGTCTTTTCCACGACCTCCCGCTTGCAAGTAAATGTCTTACAAACATCAGATTGACTTTTGTCCACCTTAAAAACAAATATAAGTACATTTGGACACTGATGGAATTTCTGAGTGATCTGCAAAGGTCACTTAATTGAATTTAATTAATGAGACAGAAATTATTTTAAAGTTGGTGATTTAAACTTCTGAGCTGCTTCTCTAGCATAGTAGTGTTTGATCCACTGAAATTTAAGACGGACATCAAATTCGGTACTTTAATAGGTACCGGCCGAATTCCCTCCGTACTACCGGGTAACGATTTACGTAAATTCAAATGGTGCCATATTTCGATACCTTTGTTGTACGTGACGTCAAACAGGCGTATTGGTAGTTGACTGCCTCTAAGTAATGTTGTCATTTTTCATGCCAACAAAGCAAGCATTCCAAGAAAGCGCTCAAAAGTAAGGCTCCACTTTTCAAAATGTGTTAGCGCGATGCTAATTTACATTGAATATGCCATATTCTTGCTACTGATTAGCTTTAGGATTTAAAAAAAATCTGTTTCAAATTTAAATACCTTCAAAATCGTTACAATCAAACGGCTGGTGTAACAAGTAGATTAATAACTACTTTTAAAAACCAATTTATTATAGTTAAGTGTTACTTTTCCAAAAAAGTAATTAAATTATTAACAGAATTATTCTTTAATAAATGTAAACATTTACTAAGGAAATTAATTATTGCGTTACATAAAAAAATTAAAAAAACACTTCAAATATCTGGCATATTCAGGTGAGAGACAAATACTGGGAGCAGAATATGCGTGTGTGTGTGCACCTTTAAAAGGCGGTGCCTGTTGCCATGTGAGCTCAGATAATAATAATAATAATAATAATGATGTGTTTGTTAGCTTAGCAGCGGCAGTTTGACAGCATCCCTGTTTAATCTTTTCACTGGATTTTGTAAGCACTAGTAGTTAATGCTGGTGTACCTAAATTATATTCCTTAACTAAAAAAAATCATATTAGCATCATACAGCATATTGTAACAGTAATCATTTCTGTTAGTAAATAAAACCCCGGAAGACAAAATCATTTGTCCTTCTGGCAGTCAACCCCTCTGGATCCAATCCAATAGAGAAAGGAGGGGTGAGCAGAGCCCATGAAGGAGCCTGATCCTCATTGGCTGACACAAATATATAGTGAAGCATGTGTATGGTGCAAACTTGTTCTCAGTAAAGCATGGCTGCCTAACACCCACCTGGAAAGATCACTATATCTGCGCTTGCTGTTGCAGCATATACTGCTAAAAAAAAAAAAAAAAAAAGGAAAGAAGATGCTGTATGTCTAAAAAAAAAAACCCAAAGAAAAGCCAAAACTCGAATAAATATTGGTCCAGCGTATTTAAGATGGAGGGCATTGCAGGCAAGTCTTGGACTAACTTTTGATAATCAAGTGGCTGTTTTCCTTCTAGATCGGTAGCCTACTGTTCCATTTGCACCAGACACAGCATTATTATGTAACACCGTTTTCTTAAAGGGGAACATTATCACAATTTCAGAAGGGTTAAAACCATTAAAGATCAGTTCCCAGTGGCTTATTTTATTTTTCGAAGTTTTTTTCAATATTTTACCCATCACGCAATATCCCTAAAAAAAGCTTAAAAGTGCCTGATTTTAACCATCGTTATATACACCCGTCCATTTTCCTGTGACGTCACACAGTGATGCCAATACAAACAAACAGCAAGGTATAGCGACATTAGCTCGGATTCAGACTCGGATTTCAGCGGCTTAACACTGTCTGATAAGATAATTACTAACAACTATGAACTAGGTTTACAGCATATGAAATACATTTGGCAACAACATGCACTTTGAGAGTGCAGACAGCCCATTTCAGGCGCGCTAAGAACATATATTTTTCCACGATTTCAGCACTCAGGTTAACCATACCTAAATAGACACAAAATACTGCATTACACAAGACTACCCGAATGTACTCGAATGATTGAAAAAAATAAATGTTTTTAAGCTAAATTATTGGTAAACACAGTTTATGTATAATAATTTACGTAAAACCGCGAGTAATGAATAAAGTTTTCATCAATTAATATATTCTGTAGACATACCCTCATCCGCTCTCTTTTCCTGAAAGCTGATCTGTCCAGTTTTGGAGTTGATGTCAGCAGGCCAGGGAAGCTAGGGTCGATATTCTTCTCTTGATCATCTTCGGTGGCATAAGGGACGGTGTGAGCCAAGACATCCAGGGGGTTTAGCTCGCTCGTCTGCGGGAACAAACTGCCGCCATTGCTTGCCGTGCTACCGAGGTCCGTTGTCCTTGAATAGCTCACACACTCCGGCAGATTCAATGGGGGTCTGGCGGCAGATTTCTTTGACTTTATCGTTGGAAATGCATCTGCTTTGAGTGTCGCCGGATATCCACACATTCTTGCCATCTCTGTCGTAGCATAGCTTTCGTCGGTAAAGTGTGCGGAACAAACGACTGACCATTTCGTCGGCTTTCCCCACTTTCCCCCTTTTGAACAAATTTCGTCCAATTTCTTGCCACTTTCGCATCTTTGGGCGACTGGTGCAACTTGAATCCGTCCCTGTTCGTGTTGTTACACCCTCCGACAACACACCGACGAAAGTGAGAAAATGGTGGATTGCTTCCCGATGTGACGCCACGTTGTGACGTCATCGCTCCGAGAGCGAATATTAGAAAGGCGTTTAATTCGCCAAAATTCACCCATTTAGAGTTCGGAAATCGGTTAAAAAAATATATGGTCTTTTTTCTGCAACATCAAGGTATATATTGACGCTTACATAGGTCTGGTGATAATGTTCCCCTTTAACACTGGGAATAGGTACAATACTTACAGTATAAACACTTTGTAGGACTCAACCAAAGACAAGACTGACATACATAAAGACCTAAGACAAACTGAAATGAATGCATACTTGAAAATGAGACTCAGAAGTGTAAGAAATCGCGATATAACAACTGGACAGCAGTTATTATTAGCTCACTGTTAGATTTTACATAAAGAAAATAAATAAATATTTTATTTTTAATCAGATGTACCAATATTGATTCCCTGGTAGCCTTTGCAGTAATTAGTATAGCGTATGCACTACTAAGTATATGAAGAACACAATTAGTGACTTACCCCTTCAGTGTGCAGTACATAACGAGCACAAATCATCTTCACACTCTTCTTCAGTTTGCTGGGCTCCTGGATGAAGCCAACACATTCCTGCAAGTCTGCCTGCAGTCGATGCAGGTGAGTCTGGAGGGAGCTCACCTGCACAGCAACAACCCACATCAGACTACCAAGCACTTGTCAATGGCTAAACATTGCAATGAAGGAATAGATCCAATAGTTTACATGAATAATAATAGTGATCATAAAAGCTCAAAGTTTTATCGGAAAAATGTTTGTTTACATGTTGCATCTCCTGCTGCATGGCTTTACTTCTTGTCTTCAGCTTCAACTTCAACTCACTGATGGTCATCTTCGTCTGGCTGTTGTCCTTGTCAATTCTCACCACTTCCTCCTCCAACTGTAGACAGCAGTTCAGTACACAGTTAGGGTTGCGATATACGATATAAATGACTTACATTTGCAAGATGAATAGAGCTTTTAATACTATCTTGCTAGCGGCTAACGTCCCTCCACTGTGCAAAGCTGCTTCTAAGTTACTAGTCCTTGCCTCCATGGCAGCAAGTAAAGTATGTTTCTTATAGGTAGTATCAGTGGTACTGGGTTGCAATACACTTTCCCACCACTTGTGGCAGTAAACTACAAATTCTTTGCCAAGATTAAAAATGTTATTTCTATAAATGTCCCTAGTTTTAGGAGCTATTTACCTATCTTTAGTCATTTAATTTA